>NC_081570.1:17715784-17861365 GCF_022355385.1 Mustela nigripes
GTCTGACTCTGCCTTCCACTCTGTCTGCCTGTGCTCGCTCTCGCTTGCTCTCTCTGACAAATAAATAAAATCTTTAAAAAAAAAAAAGAACAGTAATTAGCATTTCCATTTTACCTCCGGACATGTCAGTCCTTCGCACCAGCTCATTTCTTCAAAGGGCAAAACTGTGTAAGAACCTTGCAGAATCAGATCTCTAAGGCCAAAGCAAAGTGCTCTGACATAGGATTTAAAAGCCAATCAGCAGCAATTAGAATACAAGTAGAACAAAGTTTTGAGACACCAACCCCTCTTTCTGCCGCTTACCTCCCCAGGAGAGAAATACGAGCTCCACGCAGGAACGGAGTCCACGCCAAGCGTGGTGGTTCACGTCTGCGAAAGTGAAACTGAAGAGGAAGAAGAAACAAAAAACCCCAAACAGAAAATTACCCAGACGAGGCGCCCCGAACCTCCAGCCGCAGCACTGAGTGAGCCCCAGACCTTCGATGGGGCGCTGTGAGGGGTCTGGCTGGGGTGCACGCCGCTGCCCCCCGGGGCCCGCCCTGGAGGTCCGTGTCCTCCCTGGCACAGCGCTGCTCAGCCTGTGTGGAGGGGAGGCTGGGTGTCGCCACTGTCCCCTGCCGGCTGCAGACACGGCCTAGAGAGTAGCAGATGACTTTACCTGTCACACCTTTTCACAGAGATTCTGAACAGCACTTTAAAGGAAAGGATTAGCCCTCAACATGTTGCAACTTTGACCATTTTTTAAGCAGTAGGAAGTGTGTCTAATTCCTGGCTTTCTCCAGCAATGTTCATTTCCCTGATTCCATATACCACGGGGTCCCCAAAAACTAAAGCTGTAGTCTCCGAGTGCCATTTTCATGACCTCAAAAAACAATCTCACAACCTTCAAAATCTAATATGGGCATTCAGTAATGGTATGATAGCTCCCAGCGACTCTATCTGTTGATCAAATGTGGTTATTCAACATACATGAAATTTTTGATGCGCGAGAAGAGATCTGAAATCTAGACTAATTCATAGGGAGTCGTTTTTCTCGCGTTGTTTTTTTCTTTAGCTTTGGGGAGAAAATGCCAAATTCTCTTTGACCGTTGGACCCAAGTGGCACAAATCTGTGTGCAGGTGACTCTCTTCCCTGTTACTCTTGCTTGAAAGAGGAAAGTGCTGTACAGACCACTGTCCCTGATGTGTCGTCCCTCCCAGAGAACTGCCACTTTGGAAGCTGGACAGGCCACCTGTAAGTCTGACTGATGATAACCCCTGGGGCCACCACGATCTGCCGTCTGTGACCGTGTGCTAGCCCATGGCATCCCCAACTGTCCTCAGCCACCAGTTGAGTTTTTTAATGTTATACATTTTGTGTGTGTCATTCAGAGATGGTAAATTGGAAAATGTAATAAATAAGATTCTCTGAAGACCATTTTTTAATTGTCGATTGAAACATTTTCCAGTTTGCTCTGAAAAAGAAAGGCACACATACTCTTTTTCTATGAATCCGGGAAAGATGTGGGAAATCGAGATCATTCCATTCATCAGACCTTGTTTTTGGTGCAATACTTTACCCTGGCTGACAGTTGGCCTTTTCCCTAAAACAGAACTGTTCCTCACTTGTGTTTTAGGAGTGGATGGTTGAGGCTCCTGAAGCAGAAACAAGCATCTTTTCCTTTCTGTGGTCTGTTCAGACTTGGCAGTCCCTTTGTAGAAAAGTCTCATAGTGAAGAAAACTTGGTTTTGGTCGGAGGGCTCTGCTGATCTGTGATTGCTGTGCTGTCTTCTCTGTATGTCACATGTCTGGAGCTCCCCAAGATGTGTGTGGAGGGGCTGTACATAGGAGTTTGGACTCATAAAGCAAACTACCCAGAAGGAAAAATGCAGAAATTCAATTCACGCCATGGTGTCCGTCCCATTTTTGGTAGCATGTTTCGTGGTTTGCAGGTTCTTATTATGGTAGAATGTATTTCTGAGGACTTAAACCATATTGCCCAAAAAAACTTTTCTATTTTTCCTTGCCCTCAAATAATCTGAGATGATAAGCTCTCCTATTTATATGTGTCTACCCCCACTCAGCCTCTGAGTGGGGGTATAAATCAACTGTATAAATACAGTTGAAATATGATTCCATAAGCAGTGTATTAAATTCAGATCATCATTTGGCAGCTTAACTGACAGCCACTTAATAAATTTACTTTGCACTCTAAATTCACCCCTTTGCTAGTGTTTGATCTTATCTGGTTGCACTAACTAGATAAGAAAATATATATCATTTGATACTATATTTGATATCATTTGATATATATCAAAATGTATATCATTTGCAGAATGGACCCTGTAAATCAGGAAATGTATGTATTTTCAACAGTTGAGGATTTAAAATTTTCCTTTTAGGTACTATTTATTAACTATAATTTTCTAAGTGATCAAAATCCATGATGTCTTATTATTAGATTGGCGTTCATGGTCTTCCTTCCAATTAAAGAATAGTTTGTCCCGACCTTACATAACCTGTTTTTAAAGTCAAGCAGTGCAGATTACCTGGATTTTTCTTTTTCTCTGTATTTTTTTAAAGATTTTATTTATTTATTTGACAGAGATCACAAGTAGGCAGAGAGGCAGGCAGTGAGAGAGGGGGAAGCAGGCTCCCCGCTGAGCAGAGAGCCAGACACAGGGCTCAATCCCAGGACCCTGGCTGGGATCATGACCTGAACTGAAGGCAGAGCCTTAACCCACTGAGCCACACAGGTGCCTCTCTCTGTATTTTTTTTTTTTTACAGTATTAAATAAGTTGAAGAAAAACTTAAACCAAAATAAATATATATTAAATACAAAATACATATTATTTAATATATACATATATTAAACTTTACTGAGTGGAGAACATTAATATTTTCATTCTTTCTAGTATACTATTTCCGTAAGGTGAACTCAAATAAAAGGAAAAGTACTAAATGCCCATTAACTTTTTAATATGGTGAAATCAACCAGGATCTCAGCAAGTATTACATAGGGACTCTGTCCTTTCTTAGCTACTTTCTATCCAGCTCATGTAACCATCTTATAAGAGGTGAGTCTTGTGTGCTTTTTTAAAGTTCCTTAAATAAGTTTAGCTATGTTTTTCTTTTTGGAAATTGAATTATTACTCAGACTTAACCCTGATAGTATAGTAGCCGTGTTCTCCTCAGAAATCATAACTTCATCTTGGGAATCAAATTCCTTAGAGCAGTGTGAGGAAAGAAGATGATGTTTTGTGTTAGGGAAAAAGCATACATGAAGAGTAAGAAAATCCTAGCACTTAAAATAGGCCCATTTATATGTGTGCTTGTGTGAGCATCAACTAGTTGAAGATACTAAGAATCACTAAAAACAGTTCCCTTGAAGCCTTGGGGAGCTGAATGTCAGGAGGAAAGCAAACTCATCTTCCTACATTTTGCTTCTACACACTTATACACTCAACCTAGCCACAGAATTGAGAGCCCAGAAGTTTTACGTTCCCCATAAAGGCTTAAACAGAGCATGGTGTGTTTGAATCAGAGCTGCCAGGAGGCAGGGCAGGAGCAGCACCGTCCTTCTAGAAAACAGCCCTTTTGTTTCCCACTCACAGCAACTCCATCTCTTCAAAATATTGTGATAGATCCCTGGGTCCCAGGATCAAGTCCCGTGTCAGGCTCCCTGCTCAGCGGGGGGTTCTGCTGCTCACTCCACCTGCCACTCCCCCACTTGTGCTAGCTCTCTCTGTCAAGTAAATAAATAAATCTTAAAAAAATGTTTAAAAAATCTTTTAAAATCTTTAAAAAAAAAAAGTGAAGAGTTTAGATTTCCTCAGAATCTCAGTCATGGTGCTGAAGGTGATGTAGTCTACTCCTTCTACATCCATCTACACAGATGACAAAATGAAGATGAGGCGTCTTACTTCGAAGGCCACGGGGACTGGGTTGGCATTCCAGCTCCTGCGCTAGGCTTTTTTTCTCCTTTCTTTTTGCACCGGCCTCTCAGAAGCTATGAATCTCTGTCATAAGAAAATAGACAAGACAAGCCCCTGGGTGGCTCAGTGGATTGAGCCTCTGCCTTCGGCTCAGGTCATGGTCTCAGGGTCCTGGGATTGAGACCCGCATCGCATCGGGCTCTCTGCTCAGCAGGGAGCCTGCTTCCTCCTCTCTCTCTCTGCCTGCCTCTCTGCCTACTTGTGATCTCTGTCAAATAAGTTAAAAAAAAATTTAAAAGAAAATAGACAAATAAAGAAGAAGAAGAAGAAAAGAAAATAGACGAAAAAGGGGGAAAGAATTCTATTTCCCCTGGAGGGATACAGTGAAGAAGAGAAAGCTGATGACTGCAGTGACTTAGCAGTCTCTTGAATGAAATTAATGTTCCATGTTCTGTGTTTTTGTTATCATTGTACTGTTGGGATTGGAATCTACTTAAATAATGTTATTTTGGTAGCCAGCAATCGTGTTTATGGGGCTTTCCTAGAGTTTAGTAGTAGTGAGATTAAATTACAAGTAGTCAGACCCGAGATGTGAGTCTAATAGAGCAAGGAGCCTGAGATTGGGGCTCCTGGGTGGCTCAGTGGGTTAAAGCCTCTGCCTTCGGCTCAGGTCATGATCCCGGGGTCATGGGATCGAGCCCCGCATCGGGCTCTCTGCTCGGCAGGAAGCCTCCTTCCCTTCCTCTCTCTTTGCCTGCCTCTCTGCCTACTTGTGATCTCTGTCTGGCAAATAAATAAATAAAATCTTTTTTAAAAAATTAAAAAAAAAAAAAAAAGGAGCCTGAGATCCCCTAGGATTTGGAAATCATTTGCAGTGGAATGACCCCGGCACTCCGCTTGTAAAACAGAGCTCTGGGAAAGATTGAAGATGGACCTGTGCTTCGTGTTTCTATATAGACTCTTATCCAGACCATAGCTTTATTCTAAAGAGGGAGATCTCAGACATAATTAAGCAGTGGAAAATTTTTGAAATTCTTTGGTGCATCAAAGTTCCCCGTGTGCTGGTGTCTCTCTTTTCTCTGGAGTCATAGACTTTCACACCTATCGCGTGGGTGAACTTGGTCAGCCTTCCTTTGCCCACTCACTGTGCTCCTTGTCCACACACTGGCCTTTATTGTCCTCCTGCACAAAAGCCAACAAATTACTTACAAATGTGACAATATAAAGGAACAACAGATGAGGGAATTAGTTGCCTCCTCGTTGAGGAGGGAACTCACTTTTTAAAACGTTAAATAAACTTAGAGAATACGTTTATGAGTTTATGAACCTTGTTCAACAGTTTAATAAATACCCATTTGTTTTATAACCTCCCCTCGGGGTGGGTTCACGGGAATATCTTCCCTGGAATGCCGTTGTTGTCCCTCCCCCAGGAGTCAGGGGAAATGTTAATAACTTGAAGAGTGTTGTTATTAATACCGAACACACAAGCGGCAAAGCAACAGAAGGTGACAACTACTAGGTTTTACTGACCAAAAAGATGATAAACATGGTCCTGTTCCAAATAGAAGTTTCCAGCCAAGGTTAAGAAGAACTAACCTTGGGGCGAATCAAAGTGTCTCCATCCATTGAAACAAAAGCACAAGGAACTTTTACTAAATTAGGCGTTTGTGATCTATCTTGTGACCTGTGTTTTCCTTTCGAAGCAAAACAGTGTCCTGCAGGCATCCCTGCGTAGCTTTGACTGAATGTTCGTTCTTGTTATCCGGAAGATCTCGATCTATGCAGAGAAATTGTGTTTTTCCATATCGTTTCCCATGCAGTCCCCAGTCTTCCTAACTCCGACTGGGGACTGAGGAGAGAGACCGAGGCAGCTAATTCTGTTGCTGCCATCCTCTGCCTGCTGCTTCTCCCCTGAGGTGGGGACCCCAGAGAGAAGCCATCTCCATTTCTGCTGTATCGTGCATGTCCTCCAACTTGAAGGAAAGTTTTTCACTCGTTCCCCTTCTCTCTTCATTGAAGCCAGGAGGTGAATTTATTATTTTATCTGAACATGTTTGTGATCTTGTGTTATATTCTGGGGGAACATTGCTTTTCTGGTACTATAAATTGTAGTGAATATTCACTGTACTTCAAAAACCTGGATAGTAATTTATATATATATGTATATGTATTCCGTGTTTTAGTGTGCCTGATGTAACAATCCATAGTTTGTAGTAGGTCGTTATTTGTCGACTTTGGCTCTCCTGTATTTTTAGGACATTTAAATGTTCCTCGTCCTTGCAAAGCAATGAAAGCAGAATGTAATTTTTTTTTTTTTTTTTGGAATCCTTGTGATTACTTGTAACAAGTTTTGTTTTTAAAGCTAATAAAAATAAAATTAGGGTTTTTTTTTTTTAAAATCAGTCCGCTGAATTGAGTTCTTTGTAGTATTTTCAATAAATATCATTTACATTAAGGTAACAGCCCAAAAAAAAGACAGAAAAGGGAAATAATGATGTTTGTTCCTTTAACTGGATTCCAGGTGGGTGGGTGTTCTTAGGGACCTGCACTGGTGCCAAAGGTGGCGACTCCCTGCCAGCTCAGGAAACAACCACCATGGTTTGGGTTCTTTAGCAAGAAAAGTTTTTATCCCAGTTTATCCTCGGTAAAAAATGATTCATTCCAGGTAAAGGCTTATTTTCTCTTGGTTTAAAAAAAAACTCCAAATCCGAGTATTGAAGCTAAAAATGACTGAAAGGTTATCTAGTGCAGTGATTTTTTTTTAACATATACTTATGTTTATGCCATAGAACTCTATCTGTTGTTCAAATGAAATCTTACATAAAGTTTGACATACTTTACCAACAAAAAGGTAAGCACCTGCTCCCTTTGAAGAGGGTGAGGGAGACGTGGGGACCCAGAGGGTACCTCCCAACACGCCCCCCCCCCCCGCCCCACCATGAGAACTCAACAGCGTAGTCCCAAACACCCGTCTATCCTGGGGCCTCCCCACAGGCACCTTTACAAGTAAATGTCCTAGGAGGCATTGCCAAATTCACACATCTGGATGGTAGCTAACCGGGGACTAGAAACATAGTTTTCTGCCTCCATCCCAGGTGGACCCTGCTCCACTACTTAATTAAACTGAAATCTTTCATTTTTCAGGAGAAACGTATTGGGATTCAAAGGTTCTCAGAATTGTCAGTCTTTTCTTTGTTTCAGCTGCACTGAGATGGAGTAACCTCCGGGGAAATTTCTCCTTTAACAAGATGCTTTTCCAAGCTGTGTTCCTTGGCGCTGCCTCCAGGGGGAGCTGGACTCCAGGTCACAGGGGCCTTGCACCTGGCTTCAAGCCCTCCTGCACCATTCTCATGCCCAATGGGTCTTGGCATAAAGTTGCGCTTGAGCTGAGGATTCCTGGGCTGAAACAGGAAGTTGTGGAACCGCCGCTCATAACCTGAGGATAAAATGATTTTTTGAATGCAGAATAGAAAAATGCAAGAATAAAGATTTAAGTAATTTGCTTCATTAAAATAGCCCGACTTAAAAGTTAAATGCCCACAGTGTATGTGTCAGAGTCCAGTTATCATGAAGACACATGCTAAACTAGAAAGCAGGACTGAGCCGAAATTCCCTCTGCCTTCTCTGAACACATCACGGTATAGTTCGAATCTAGAAGGAGAAAGGATTAAAATTCTTACACACACAGGCAATATCTCAAATCTTGCCAAACATCCCCCAGTCTTTGGAGACATAGAAGGTGTACATATAAGTAATTTGCGGAGTAGGTATTTAGATAATAATGTTATTTGGGAAAAGCTTGTGGTTGAAATGTTTGGAAAAGTTGAACGGTTTCTGTATTGCAGTGTTCCTCGGACCTTTTTAATTTGTGCATTCTGTGTCTCCAGTAGAATATAGTTTTTATCAAATCCAATTAGCTATGGAGCCCTTTTGCCGAGAAGCATTTCATTGTACTGCTGCTCGATGAACATTTACAGAAACATTCTAAAATCTTGGGGCCTGACTGAAGGATAGGTCTGTGAATTAAAATTTCTTTATTCATTTTTCTAACCAAGAGAACTATGAGATGGGCATCAGAAGGAGCCTTCCTGATTTAATAAATGGGAAAACCAAGTTGTTAAAATTATTAGAATCTATAAAAGATCAGCAAAGTTGTCAAATACAGGAATAACTTAGAAAAATCAGTAACATTTCCTTATACCATGAATGACCAAAATATAAGCAGCAATAAGATAACATTCGTAATTAGAACAAAACATCAGCATAAACAAACTTTCAAACTATAATACGGACTTGGATAATTTAAGTACATGCTTTTAGGAATGTCAAATTTTTTTCCCAAATTATAAATGCACTGGAATCTCTGTCAATTTTCCAGCTATATTTTTTACACAATGCTCATTAAACTTATTCTAATACTTGGATGGAAGAATAAAGAAACAAGAAGTCAAGAAAACCTTAAAAAGAAAAAAGATGGAGGACTTGTCCTGCCAAGTCCTAAAACAACCTACAAACTCACATGAGTTTAATCAAGAAAAGTCAAATAATTTTTTTTTAAAAGAGTAGAGACCACCCACGTCTATACCAGGGAATTAAATGTACAATAAAGAGCCATCGTAAATAAACAGAGAAAGGGTACACTGCCTAGTCAATGGTGTTGGGAAAATGGGCTTAGTATATGTATGTCAATAAAACTGGGCTCCCCATCAAACACTCCATACAGAGCTGGACTCCAAGATGGGTTAAAGACTGAAATACAGGGGTGCATGGGTGACTCAGTGGGTTAACCCTCTGCCTTCAGCTCAGGTCACAATCTCAGCGTCCTGGGATCAAGCTCTGCATCTGTTTCCCTGCACAGCGAGGAGCTGCTTCCCTCTCTCCCTCTCTCCCTCTCTGCCTGCCTCTGCCTACTTGTGATCTCTGTCTGTCAAATAAAGAAAAATCTTTTTAAAGGTGGGGGGGGGGGCTCCTGGGTGGCTCAGTGGTTTAAAGCCTCTGCCTTTGGCTCCGGTCATGATCCCAGGGTCTTGGGATCAAGCCCCATGTCGGGCTTTCTGCGCCATGGAGAGCCTGCTTCCCCCTCCCCTCTCTGCCTGCCTCTCTGCCTGCTTGTGATCTCTATCTGTCAAATAAATAAATTTTAAAAAAAAAGACGAATACAAAATGTAAAACTACAGAGTTAAAATGGTTTGAAGGAGAATATCTTTGTGACCTAGAGGAAGGGAGAGACTTGACAAAACTTTAAAAAGCATAAGCTATATGGTCATAATTTGATTATATCAAAATGAACAATTTAGAGTCCATGAAGAATACCACAGACAAATGTTGACAGATAACAGGGAGAAGATATTTGCAGTCTTAATATGGGATAAATAACCATAATATACAAGAGAGTTGGGCAAATCCAAAGGGAAAGCAGCCCAATAGGAAAATGGCTTAAGGCTATGAGCCGCAATTGACAGAAAAGTAAAGTGAGCCTTGGAGAGACATTCAAACCCAGTAATCCAATTAGTGTGATTAATGCAACAAGATGCCACTTTATACCTATTAGAGCCTCAAAAATGTAAAAAGCGAATAATGCCCAGTATAGACAAAGGGTAGGAGTATAGGACACCTGATGTAACACAAGCGAGAGTGTAGACTGGTTTAGTTACTCTCTGGCAGTAAACCGTATCAGTAAGAAGAGATCTCTAACTGAACAACTCTGCTCCTGGAATGAATGAATGAACACACACACACACACACACACACACACACACACACATTTATTTATGTATTTATTTACGTATATATATTTATATCCCAGGAATATCCCAAACGCATTCTCAGGTCCATCAGGAGACACAATGAGAATGTCTATTTCATCATTATTTACGGAAGCAAGCTGGTGTCCCCTCCTGGGAAACTGAACTATGGAGAACAATACCACGGAGTCGCCATATACCCAGCTACATGGATGGATCTTAAAAATAGACCCGAGGGACAAAAGTAATCAGTGAGATGTGTGTGAGATATGTGTAACACTTGTGTTACATAAAATACAGAGTAGTGCATGGTACAAGAATACATGGTAAAAAGATATACATTAAACACACATGAGCACATATGAGAGGCATCTCATATGCATCAGTGATGATAATGTGCTCTGAACTGAAAAGTCTGATTTACTATTAGACTTTCTATAATCTTTCTCTGGTCATTAAAAAACTATTAATACCTCCTTCTCTTTCCTCCCTGGAGTCTACATTAGTTTAAAATTGTGTGTTATTTTTCTCTCTTACTGCTTTAGAAGAAAATATTTTGCTGTGATTTATTTAGGTGAAATCTGGATTTTATTGGTGAGTTTATGCCTTTTTGGATAAATATTTCAGAAAAACACCATGTACCACCAGTTCTGTTGGTAGGTGCATATACATAAGTTCTTTCTCCGTCTAAGTTATGTAGATTCTTTATGAAATACACTCCCATGTGGAGGGGGAAAATGTACCTATCATCACTCTTCTCTGAGCTACAAATAAGCACTGCATGTGGTTCGACTCTACAGTCATTTCCTTTTGCTTTGAAGAAGTAATCAAGTTCATCCTTGGCCTGGTACTGTCTTCCTTCGATGTGTTTTTCAAATAATTGAGATCTTTAGTGGAAAATTATATAATCGTCTGTCCTAGGAGATTTTACCAGGCCTCTTGGCCCCAAAAGAGGTAATCAGACCAAAAATGATTTCTTGGAAGTTGCCTGAATGAATCCTGTGAATAGAAGACCTTTCAGGGACAAATTTACTCATTTTCTATTAATTCCTTGATAACTTTGGTCACTTCCCAGACTATCATTAGAAATTTCTGGCAACTGTTGGAAAGTCTGGAAGGGAGATTTCTTCTCCTTTGCAAATGAGAAGCAGCCCCTGGGGGTTGGTTTAGCAGTTCCCACCTTCTCCCAGTGTCAAAGATATTGGCTGCTTTTTGTTCTGGGATTTACTTATCAGGCACCTAGAAGATTAGGTGGAAATGACCCAGTCACCCAAGGGTGTTGAAGGTCACAGAACTGTAGTTGGAGACCGCTCCCAGGATGGGCGGATTACAGGGTTGTGTACACGAGCCTCTTTTCCTTCCCTCTATCCCACTCTACAGGGTGAACTCAATTTGTCACAGAGCAGAAAGAACCCTGTCTGTGGCAGTTTGCAAGGTTCAAGTCATATTCTCCACTTCTGTAGCATTTAATTTTTTTTTTTTTTTTTTTTGACAGAGATCACAGGTAGGCAGAGAGGCAAAGAGAGAGAGAGGAGGAAGCAGGTTCCAGCGGAGCCCAATGTAGGGCTCGATCCCAGGACCCTGGGTTCATGACCTGAGCTGAAGGCAGAGGCTTTAACCCACTGAGCCACGCAGGCGCTCTCCACTTCTGTAGCATTTAACAACTCACCAGGCTCACTGACTCCGTTACGGTGAAAGGCCGGGACTGGGGGGATCGAGTCAAGTTTGGGCATCTGGATGCTGACCGGCCACGTTTGCCAAGGCGTCCTTACTTCTTCTGTCATTATTTTTTTTCTTCTTCTTCCTTCTTCTTTCTTCTTCTCCTTCTCCTTCTTCTTCTTCTTCTTTTTTAATTTTTTCCCCCTAGTTTTATTGAGAAATAATTGACGTGGGTCATTTTTTTCTTAACAGTTAACCTGTGAGGCAGGTCCTGTCCTCGGCTGGTCCCAGGAAAACCACATCTGTACCAAGTCAGCCTCCAATGAAAATTCTTCTGGCCAGATTGGTTCGTATTTTTTACTTCTTGACAACACTTTTCTTTGCTCTATAGCCAAAATATAATCAGGAAATATGTAATGATGAAATACCTTGCTTTCTCTGAAGCAAGACTCAAATCGGGGAGACTGTCTTTTAACCTGTTCTGATTCCATAAATCCCTGCATTTCCCATGGTTGCTCCAGGGGAAAAAAAACACATTTGTACTTTGGTCCTGGTTATGGGTAACTTAAGATAATCTTGTTTTGCTTATAGGTCAGGCCCTTCTACAGGATGGCAAACCTTTTAAAAAAACTTTTTTTTAAGAAATTAGGATTCTAATAATAAAGAGAAAAACATGAAAAGGACAATAAAGCTAGATTTAGATTATAAAATATGTATCATAGTATTTCATTTATTTAAAAAAAAAGCCGGTGCGCCTGGGTGGCTCAGTGGGTTAAGCCGCTGCCTTGGGCTCAGGTCATGATCTCAGGGTCCTGGGATCGAGTCCCGCATCGGGCTCTCTGCTCAGCAGGGAGCCTCCTTCCCTCTCTCTCTCTGCCTGCTTCTCCGACTACTTGTGATTTCTCTCTGTCAAATAAATAAATAAAAATCTTTACTAAAAAAAAAAGCCATATTTACACAGGAAGGTTTGGAAGGCTAGACACTGAAATTTTTTTTAATAATTAATTTATTTTTAGAGGGCATGCGAGGGAGCTGGTGGAGGGGATGGCCAGAGGGAAAGAGAATCTCAAGCAGACTCCACCCTGAGCCTGGAGCCCCACTCAGGGCTCGATCTCAGAACCCTGAGATCATCGACCGAGCCAAAACCAAGAGTCAGATGCTTTGACTGCACCTCCCATGTGCCCCCCATTGAAATATTTTTAATAGTTCTGTCTGAATAAGGGAATTATGGATAGTCTTTATCTTCTTTTGATTTATATCTGTTTTTTAGGGTGGACAAGTAGGTAATAAGATTTTTTAAAGGCATTAATGGGGAAGCAGGAAGTAGTAAGGGGATATATGGAAACTATACTTCCTGCTCTTTTTTCTGTAAACCTAAAACTGCTCTAAAAAGCAAAGTCTGGGGGCGCCTAGGTGGCTTAGTGGGTTAAGTCTCTGCCTTTGGCTCAGGTCATGATCCCAAGACCCTGGGATGGAGCCCTACATCAGGCTCTCTGCTTGGCGGGTGGCCTGCTTCCGCCTCTCTCTCTGCCTGCCTCTCTGCACACTTGTGATCTCTGTCTGTCAAGTAAATAAAAATCTTTTTTAAAAAAAAGCACAAACTCTGTTATTTTTTCAAAGGTTGTTCAGATAACAACCTCATGACCTACCAACTTCAAAGCTTAGTGCTAAATTTGATGTGTTAGTTTTAGTAAAGGAACCTAGGAAAGGGAAAGTAACAGTTTTCTTCTGTTTAGGGTGTTTTAACAAAATACTATAGACTGGGTGTTTATCAGCAGCAGACATTGACTTGTCATGGTTCTGGAGACCAGAAGTCCAAGATCAAGTTCCCAGCACTACTGGTGTCTGGTGAGGACTAGCTTCCTAGTTCAGGACAGTCGGCCAGCTTTCTGCTGTCTCCTCACATGGGGAAGAGCCCCATGAGGGTTCTTCTACGAAGACACTAATCCCATTCTTGAGTCCCTTACCCTTGTGACCTAATCACCCCAACGACCCCACCTCCTAGTACCATCATGTTGGGCATTAGGATTTCAACAGATGAATTGGGGTGGGGGGGGGGGTTGTCGCAAATATTCATTCTATAGAAGTAACTAATTCTCGGAGTGATGGTAAAATATCTATCTATAGGTCAGGTTTCCCCCACAGAATACATGCTCAAGGGCAGAGTGGATGTCTTCGTCATCTATTGAGAAGACACACAGTAGATGCTTGTTGTATAACTGAATGAATGGATGAGCGCCAAGACCAGAGTAAAGCCTTTTACTCAAAGACACTCGACCACATGCATCCTCCCTCTTCTCCCTTATGTTTCCTTACAAGTTGTGTGACTTTTCCTAACAAATAAAAGAATATGTGTTTAAAATCATTGCAAGGAAAAATAAATACATAAAGTCATTCCAAGAATAGGAGAACAAGTTGGGGGGGGGGGGATAAACATAAAGAAAAAGGTACATATGTAGTCTTTTAAAACCAAAATACAAAAATTTGCTTTTGAAGTTAATGATATAAATATATGAAATTACAGATTTTTCAACTCTTGTTGAAAAAACGTAACTGTAAGGAAGGAATTAAGTCACATGCCTTATGCTCTGACTCTAAGCTGAAGTTGGGAATAAAAAGAAAATAATCGAATTTAAAAATGAGCAGAGGAGATGCTGATGGTTTCCTAGGGTGAACAGAACAAATCACCACCAACTAGACGGCTTACAGCAATAAAAATACATTCTTCCACACTTGTGGAGGACAGAAATCTGAAATCAAGGTGTCAGTGGGGTTGGTTCCTCTTTGGGGCTCTGAGGGAGAACCTGTTCCATGCTCCTCTTCCAGCTTTTGGGGGTTGCTGGCCATCCTTGGCACTCCTTGGCTTGTAGAACATCATTGCAATCTCTCTCGCTCTGTGTGTGTGTGTGTGTGTGTGTGTGTGTGTGTAGCATTGTCTCTGTGTGTGTCTGTGTCCAATTTCCCTCCTCTTAAAAAGACACAGTCAGATTGGATTCAGGGTCCCCTCCTAATCCAGTATGACCTCTCATTAATTACATCTGCGAAGACCCTATTTCACATATAGGCCATCTACACAGGTTCCAAGTGGACACGAATTTGGCGTGGGGGGAGGGGACATTATTCAACCCGTCAAAGAGCTGAATAGACATTTCTCCAAAAAAGATAAACAAACAGCCTATGGATGTGTGAAAAGACGTTCGCCATCATCAGTCATCAAGGAAAGGTAAATCACAACCCCAGTGAGGTACCCTTCCATACCCACTCAAATGGCTAAAATAAAAAAGATAATGATCATTGATGAACTACTGGTATGAATGCAGAATGGCACAGCTGCTTTGGAAAACAGTGGGCAATTCCTCAAGAAGTTACATATAGAGTTATCACATGCATTGGAAACATAAGCTCACACAAACACTTTTACATGACGTTCATGGCAGCATTATAGATAATAACCAAAAAGTGGGAACATCCATCCGTCAGTGAATGAATAAATATAATGTGGTATATCCATACCATGGAGTATGAAGAATGAAGAATCCATGGATGCACCTTGAGAATGCGCTAAGTGAGAAGCCAGACACAAAAGGCCACGTGTTGTGTGATCCCATTTATAAGAAATATCCAGAATAGGCAAGCCTGTAGCACAGAAAGTAGAATAGTGGTTGTCAAAGGCTGGGGGGAAGGGTGGGGAGGGGGGGATAGTGACCTCTTATGGGTACAGGGGATTTTTTTAGAAGTGATTAAAAAAGTTCTGGAATTTGATACTGACGGTGGTCTTGCAATCCTGCGAATAAAAATTTACACTGGGAAGAAAGAATGGAAGGATAAAGTATGAGAGTAAAATTTTCTAAAGTCAGAAAATCTAAAGAAAAGTAAGTTGTGGTGTTATTTTCTTCTCTGGATCTTTAAGTATTTAAATAAATGCAATACCAGGAAACCATAAAAGAAAGTGGCTTACCTTATCAAAAATTTATGGGAGTTGGGGCGCCTGGGTGGCTCAGTGGGTTAAAGCCTCTGCCTTCAGCTCAGGTCATGATCTCAGGGTCCTGGGATCGGGTCCTGCGTCGGGCTCTCTGCTCAGCGGGGAGCCTGCTTCCCCTTCTTTCTCTGCCTACTTGTGATCTCTTGCTGTCAAAATAAATAAAATATTTAAAAAATTTACGGGAGTAATAAAATAATGTAGATTCTTTATGGATTTTGATTGTATGGCATGTGTCTCTGAGTGTGACAGAGAAGACTCTGTTGCTGGAGTTGTTGGTCACTCAGCATCAAGATTATAAAATTCTGTGGAGATCAGTGTCTACTACACCCCCAGTGATTTGGGTATATTTGTAAGACACACTTAAAATTTACCCCTCATATCTCACCTTAAATCAAAGTTGGATGGTGAAAAATGAAGACCAAATTTTTAGGGAATTATGTGTGGTGCTATAGAAGACATGGAGATGAACAGGTCACAAGAAGCCTTTTTCTGGTTCAAACCCTACCATAGTGCTGACCCACAGTGGATATGCCTGAAACCCCTGGGAGCAGACTATCTGGGGGACCTTGGGCAAATGATATGTCCTGTCCAGTTTCTTAATCTGTAAATTGCAGTAAATACTAGTATCTACCTTATAGAATTATCTAGACAATTAAGTTAACTTATGCACATCATGCACACCACCCAAACATGACCTAAAACTTCAATTTTTATTATTTGCCCTTATCTGGTGATCCAAGACACCATGACCAAAGGCTGTGTTTCATCAATTCATTCATGACTATTTCCTGGTTCAGTGGGGTGACCTTGACATCAACAGAAGTTTTCCAAAGCACCCAAGTGATTCTAAGGGACGGCCAGGCCTGAGACCCCTGGGCAAGAGGATGTTCACATTCCCTTCCAGCCCCAGTCCATGATTCAACCCTAGACTTGGGATCTGGACCCCTGGGTCACCACATTCTTTGGCCCTTAGAATCTCTATAAATGCTTTCATGTAATAAAATGTCTATTTGCAGTATTGTAATTACTCCTTAAAGTTGCATAGTCCACTACAGTTTGATGAAGTAATTCTATGGGCATCAAAACTCATTCAATCCTCATCATAACCTGTGGATGGGTGGTGGGCAGATATCACTATCCCCCCTCCCCTTTATTTCTCTCCAGAGCATTCACCACCCTCCAGCATGCCTTATCGTTGGCTCATTTATTTTTGTCTTCTCCACGTAAGAATGTCAACTTCAACCGGGCGGGGATTCCTTTCTCTTTCATTTGCTGCTGGCACATGGCAGGCACTCAGTACATATTGGTTGAATGAATTAATGAATCACAGAAGAGTAAACTAAAGCCCAGGGAGGTTAGAAGATCTGCCCGAGGTCACACAGCAAGTAAATGGAGTAGCTATTGGACCACGTCTTCTGTGTTCTTTCTGCTCTGTCTGCCCTTGTTCGGGGCTTCCTAGGGTGACTCTGGTGTTAGAATGGACCCAGGAGGTATGAGGGGAGGTGGAATTCAGAAGCTGAGATAGCTGCAGGGAAGCTAGCTGCCACCAGTAAGAGTTCCTAGAACCCTCGAGATAAAGTACAGGTTCCTTGCCAAGGTGAGGGAGAGTAGCCTCTGCTCACCGCTAAAGGCTTAATTTACAGCCTCTCATTTTCATTCTGGGAACAGAAATTTTCCCTTGCAATTACCTGCAATTGGTTTGTGCTAATGCACTGGATCATGGGGCTTCCCAAAAATGTAGCATGAGAATGAGGAAGCTGCCTGGTGATCACCCAGGCTGGCCATCTAAAATGGCAGTCAAGATCATCAAACTTACCATGGGAGAGGCCCCAGAGGCCAAAGAGGCCAACATGCCTTTTTACAGATGAAAAAGAGGCCCAGAGAGATCAGGTGGCTTACAGGGGTTACATACGACTGTAACTCTCTCCCTCCCTTACTCTCCATCACTCAGATGCTCCCAGAGCTGACATGGGAACTAACCTGAATGCAGAACAGCAGCTCATGGGGAGGGATGCCTCCCTCTACTGGATCCTGTTAACCTTAAAAATAATACTGTCCATTATTTCACTAGCAAAATAGGCTGACTCAGGAACAGAAGATGAACTGTAACTCAGGACACACAAACTGCTACAAAACCATAGGCAAGTCTGGAGAACAGACGAGAAGCACCCCCTCAGAGAGGAAGGGAGGAGGGTAGTCTAGAAGGTCTGTTATTAAGAAGCCCTTTGGAGGAAACTGGGTGTTCCTAGTGTACTGGCTTTTCATTGGCTGAGTTGTGACAGTCTCATTGGCTGGGCTGTTGCCAGGCCGAGAGAAAAATCTTCCCTTCAAATGCTGGGTTCATAAAGTACAGGCTTCTTCCTGCTCACTCTGCAACTGAGGACTCTGGTAGGAAGTGAGAGCGACCCCTGCTGGCCTCCCTTCTCCATTTCATAGGAGCTTTCCTTTACTCAGTTTCACAATGGCATCCCTGGGTACTTCACAGTCCACATTTATCTGGGAAACAGCTACATGAAAAATCACATTGTGTGCCCTGTAGATAAGTAAGAAGTATGATTTCTGAGTCTTTCGGACTTTGCTGCTCTCTCCATCTCTTGACTGAGAGATAAGGAATTGATTTCAAAATCAATTGGCCTAGGTATGTTTGTTTCCTTTTTTTTTTTATATACTGGATTAAATGGGTTTGGATTTCTCTGGATTAACAATTCTCTGTGCTTTGTCTCTCCCCCCTTCTGAAATTGTATTCTAATCCTACATGGCATTTGTCTGGTTTCCTCTAGCAACCATCTCAAAAGCCATAAACAGCAGATTAAGGCTTTGAAGGGAGAAGTGAGAGCTGCACGGTCCTGGCCAACGGGGTACAATCTCAGGTGCTCAGGAGGCTAGTTTGTAGTAATAACAAGGAAAGGATGACTTCGCTAACGAAGAATGAATGACTCGGTGCATTTGAGTATTTTCCATATGGACAGAGCAGCTGTTTGCTATTTTTCAATCTCCAAGCACCTAAGATACCAACTGAGCCAGCCAGGTGCCCCTCCCTTCAAATCTTAATCAGTATACGGACATATATTTTATATAGTTGTCAGAGTTGGCCTGTGCCATTTTCATTCTCTACTTATGGATTCTCTTATGGATAAACACACTCTTGTGTCTCCTCTACTCTCAGTAAACTTCTTTACTTCTGACACTTCTGGTTACCAAATGTGTGTGTTGGCAGGCCGTCCCCACACCAAACAATTCTGCAACACCCGATAGGTGTCCTATAATCTAACTGAATTCTGACACTATCTACCAGGAGTTAGCATCAGATCCCACAGGTTAAGGACTCAGTCCCCCAAAACTATCTCCCTCTCTTCACCTTCAGTTGCCAGTCATAAGTCCAGATCGTTACCTCTGCTTCTGACCAACTGGTATAAATCAGAGGTTCCCATGGTCCCTCCCCAGGCTCAATTAATTTGCTAAAGCAGCTCACAGAATTCAGGCAGTTTACTTACTAGGTTACCTATTTATTAAAAAGGATATTAAAGGATACAGATGATCAGCCAGGTGAAGAAATATATAGGGTGAAGTCTAGGAGGGTCCTGAGCACAGAAGCTTCTGTCCCCTTGGAATTTTGGGGTGTGATACCTTCCTGGCATGGGGACATATTCTTGTTCACCAATGTGGCAGTTCTCCAAACTCTATTCCTTTGGATTTTAATGGAGGCTTCATTATACAGGCATGCTTGATTAAATCATTGGCCATTGGTGATTGATTCAACCTCCAGCCCCTCTTCCCTCTTTGGATGGGGAGGGGCAATAAAGTTCCAACTCTCTAACTTGGCTGGTTCCAGCAACCAGCTTCCATCCTCAGGTGAACTAGGGACTTTCCAAAAATCATTTCGTTATCATGTACTCAGGTGTGGTTGAAAAGGGCTTGTTATGAATAACAGATGACATCCATTTCCCCCTTATTACTCTGAAGCTATTTCAAGAACTGAGGACAAAGCCACCTATTATAACCAAAGATGACACTGTGGCTCTAATCAGGAAATTTTAAGGGTTTGGGGAGCTGCAATCCAGGAACCATGGGTGAAAACCAAAATATACATTTCTTATTATAAATCACAATATCACCCCCACACAGTTCCATAAATTGCAGAAGCCTGAGTATTTCTATGATTGGTGCCTCTATTATGAAGCACAGTTGGTTTGGTCATTCTCCATCACTTGGAACTGTGGTCATTCCTAATTTTTACATGTGGCCTGATGTGGCACCTCAGGTGCCCTGTTCCTAGTGTTAGCCACACAAATAAAACTGTCAGTTATTTTACCAGCAAAAAAGGTTTATTCCATAAAGCAGAAAATTGCAACTCGGGGACCTGCAGGCTATGGAAAACCCATAGGCAAGTCCAATGAACAAAGAAGAACCTTCTTTTATAGAGGAAAGGGCAGGGTGTTGGGAAGGGCTGTTAGAAACAAAAATTCCATTGGAAAAACCTGGGAGTTCTAAGAGTAGTGGCTTTTCCCTGGGTGAGCTGTGGCAGTCTCTCATTGTCTAGGCTATTGCCGGACAAGGAGAAAAATCTTCCTTCTTAACGCCTGGGAAGTAAAGTGCGGGCTTCCTTCCGTGGGGAATGCAAGGTATTGTGTCTTTCTATTGATTCTGCAATTGATGAGGAATGGTAGAGGGTGAGAGCTTCCTCTTCTGGCCTCCTGACTCCACGTCAAATGAGGTTTCCTTTATTGAGGTTCGCACTGATTTTGTCCAAGAAATAAATGAAAGCTCATGGTCAGACCAGTTCTGGACTGGGAGCTAGGAGACCTCTGTTTTTACCCAGGATGTGGGCATGCTTCCTCAACTCTCTGGGCTGGGGCTCTATGGGTGTGAGATCCCAGAGAGATGAGAATGTCTCCAAGTTGTGTCCAGCTCAGCCAAAAGAGGGGCCCATAATCCTGGTCGTGGAAGCCTCCATTGCTCAGGGCATCGTGACTCATCAGCAGTCACCCCATGGCCTTCTTCAAATCTTTATCCCCCTCAGCAATTCCTGTGTGCCCGTCTTCCAGAATATATCCCAAATCTGACCACAACTTCCACTGCCACTCCATTATTCCACACCACCCTCCCATCTGGGCTTCCTTGATCTGTTCTTCTCAGCCAGAGAGGTCTATTACAAACATAGGTCAGATCAGGTCATTGCCTGGCCTTCCAAGTCCATGAAATGAAATGTACGCCTCACAGTAACCTGTGAGACCTCACAACATCTGACCTCTGCCTGCCTCTGACCTCATCCTGTCCACTCTGCCTTCAGCCCCCACTCTGGTCAACCACATCAGCCTTATGGACTTTCCCTCCTCCAGGAATGCCCCAGCTCCAGTGCTCCCTACACCTCCTTGCTTGTCCTGCTTTAAAAAGAATTTTTTTTAAATAAAAATATAAATTTAAAGATCTAATTGGCTTTGTTAAGTGATTCATGTCAGGCAGCATCTCATCTAGCAAGTAGAGGGGAGCTCTGAGGAGTCATACAAAACAGAAGTTTTCTATAGCAAAAGAAAAAAAAGTACTGTTATTAGCAAAAGAAAAAAGTACTGTTCCAGGCAAGGTCATTTTCCTTGTGGGGTTGGGGAAGAACAGGGGTTTTTATCATGCACATTACCTCATCTTCCTTAGGGGGATAGAGAAGGCCCATGTGACAGATTTCCTCACTTTTTCTGGTGCTGACCAGAAAATTCCTGACGGACCAGTGAAGACTTCATTTCTGGGGGAGGGTTGAAACTGCAGTTAGGTTCGGTTGAAGCCCTAGTATGGTGACAAGGCCTAGCATAAGTGACTCCATCCTGGGCCTGTGGTTTTCTTCTTAACACCCTTCAGGTCCATCTCACCTGTCTTCTCCTGGCAGATGGTCCTTACCCTCCCTTTCTAAAGGAACCCTGTCTCCCACTTACAGTGACCAGTGACAGCATGTTATTGTTTGCTTCAAGGGACTTTTCACAGGTTGTCTTTCTCTTGTGTTGCCATCTTTTGTGCTAGAGTATCAGCTGTTTCTCCCACCTTTCCTGGAAGGTGAGATCTACAGGGTGGGGCACAACCTCCACTGACTCTGGCCTGCCTTGCGGAGTGCCCAGCCAGAGGTGAACATTTGGGAGGACTTCATGATTGCATACCCAGAAAAAGGAAGATTCCCTTTCATATTTCTGCTTCACTGGGCTTGGCTCAGGTGTCTGACCCTAGTCAACTATTTATGGGGGGGGGGGGGGGGGGGGGCTGGGGATGGGAGGGGTTCTGTTCCTAAATCCCTCACTGTAGGTGTGTGCAAGGCTTTCTGATGTGTGCAAGGCTTTCTGATGTGGTGGGTGTCCTGTGGCTGGTTTAGCCTGGGTTAACAGAGAAAGCAGAAGGTGGGGGTCAAGTCCTGGATGGCAGAAAGCTGAAGGTCATCAAATCTCATACAGGTGGACCAACCCAGGGATGCCAAAGTCTCCTTTGTGTCAGCACACCCCCCTCCCTAGCCCCTATCACTTAGCATAGGAAGTTTCCCATTTATTCAGTATTTTACAAACATTATCTTTTTTAAGTCCCATCACAACTGTGCTGAAGTGAGTATGTTATCTTCATCCGACCAAAGGAAACGGAGTCTCAGAGAGGTTTAAAAAACCGATTCTGTCTTGCAATGGAGTCAGGATAGGAACCTGAGTGCTGAGCCCTTGACCCCAAGCAGATTCCAGCAAGAGCTTCTAGTAGCATCTGGAAGTAGCCCCAGAGATTTTAGATCTCAGAGCCTGAGCGGTCTCTCCCTGGGCTCCCCTCCTTTCTTCATGGCCCCTGCTTCGTGGACAGGTCCGCCTCTCCCATCACATGGAAAGCTATTTGAAGCCAAGGATTGTCTTATGTCTTTGCTGAGGAAGTAGAATCCCAGAATTACACTTCTTAATCTTTGTTAATAAATACTACCATGGAGTTTCCCGTGAAAACACAGTAGACTCTTCGTTCTCAGGCAACTTGGGAGGACACTGTCAAGGTGTGGACAGCATCTCATAGGGGGTCCATAGCAACGCAGTCGCCCAGAACCTTACACTTTCAAGAAATCACCTGAAAACAGAATGAGGAAATCTGACTGTGTTCCTGGTTCTGTTACTGACCTTCTGTGTGACTTTGGGCAACTCACCTCTGCTTCCCAAGCCTCAATTTCCCTATTTATATAAGGAGAGGGGCTTGGGATTCTTCTAAGACCCCTTCCCTCTTTCTGTACATATTGGTTGAAGGCCTATGGTGTGCTGGCTTAGTGTGGGGGTGAGGATGAGGGAGGGATGGGGGTTGGGGTTTCAGGAGGAAATATACAGCAATGAACCACACAGTCCTAAAGAGGAGATGGGCCTTGATTCCACAAGGCAGAGTTTTTGACCCTTTCGAGCTATCAAACACCTTGTAATAGCTTGCAATAGGTCTAAAGCCCAACCTGCCCCCAAATCTTTCAATCAGATTAACGCAGTCCCACTTTAAAGACATCTTTCTCCATCTGCCCTGGGGTATCTCCAAGGTCCTTTCTCCCTTTTGGCCCTTGGAGAAGTCTGACCTGGCATAGGTGGCCTGCGGGACGGAGCGTCCCCGTGGTGCCCCACCTGGGATTCCAAAAAGGACCCAGGTCCGGGAGAGGCGCGAGGACACCACGGGGAGGCGCCGCCACTCCAGTGTCCCGACCCTGCCCCCCCCCCCCCCCGGGGCGGTCCCCAAGGCCCCGGGACCGAGGGGCGAGCTCGGCCTCTCCCCAGGATCACCTGCGCCGGGTGGGGCGGGGCCGGGGGCGGGATCCCCGGCGGGTAGAGCCTGGGCCGCCGCGGTGGCGCCGGCGGGAGGGCGAGCGGGCGGCGGCGCAGGGCGGGCGGCTGGCCCGGGCAGGTAAGAGGTCGCGGGACTCCGGGACGCCCGGGGCTGCAGGGAGCGCGGGCGGCTCGGCATGGGCGCTGCTGCTCGAGGTCCACCTGCCGGCCGCGCTTGGTGCAGGAGAGCCCGGGCGTGGGGTATGAGGGCTCCCCGAGTTGCTCCACTTTCGTGGGAGGAAGGGCCTGCGGTGGGCACGCGAGGGCAGCGATCGGAGTCGGTGGGAGGAAAGTTGATCATCTCGCGCGGGCACTCTGGGCACGCGTAAGGTGCCCAGAGTGCCGAACACGCTCAGCCAAGCGCGGAGAAGCGCCCCGAGAACTAACCTGCCTTTGGGGGGTTGATATTCCGGGTATCCAGTAGGCAGGTCATACCCTTGTCCCGCCCCCCTTCCCCACCAAGCCTCGGTCTGAGAGCTTGAGACTCAGCAAGGAGGTAGAAGGGACTTGAAACCATTCAGGACCTGTGTTTGCTTCATCTGTGAAATGGGCGTCTTGATGGGTGGGCCTCATGGGGCGACCTCTTCGGGAGGAAGATCAGTGATTCTGTGAGATGAAAAGCCACACCAGGGGGAGGAACCCAAGGGCTGGGTCAGATCAGCAAATTGAGTAGACACGTTGGAGCAGCTGCTCCAGAGGAAAGACGTAGGGACAGCTACTATTCTGTGGTGTGGGTCCCTGATGGGACAAGGAGATGGGTGAGTTAAATACTAGGTCTCCTTTAGAGGGACCAAGGAAGTCCTCTAGTCTGGGAGGAGGATCTGGAAAGCTTCTTGGAGGAGATGGGATTGAGTGGAGCTGGGGGAAAAAAGCTCTGTGCTTAAGGAAGGGTGGTTTGGCATCAATCAACCTAGGCATTGGAATCTTGCCTTGCCCCTCAGCCTGTGGCTAACTTAACCTTTATTCCTCTATGGCCCCGTTTGATGTATTCCCTAAAAGAAGCAGTTTCTCTGAAAGGTTAAGTCAGATAATCCATATAAAGTACTTAGTACAGAGTCTGTATGTAGTAGGCGCTCAACAAACACAAACTATTAATTTCCACTAGACTCTAGCTCCTTGGGGACAGGGACAATGTCTGTTTGGTTCGCCATTAAATTCCCAGCACCAACCAGTATGGTGCCTGGCATATAGTAGGTCTCACTACATAGTTGTTGAATGAATGAACAAGTACTCAACAAATAAGTGAATTTAGAGATGGCTAGATGCTAACAGATGGATGTAGCTGACGATGGTGCAGGTGGATGAGACAGTGTGAACGTAAGCCCAAAGTAACAGATCAGGGTACCTCTGTCGTCTGGGGCAGAAGGCTAACAGGAGCATATCCAGAGCATAGAGGTAAGGAAGGGCACTCAGACTCCTGAGATCCTGAATCCCAACAGCCATACAGGGGTGGGGAAGGAGCTGGAAGTACAGGTAGGTCAGATAGCCTTTGCACATCCTGTAAGTGTCCATCTCAAAGTTACATGGCTAAGGGGAGGACGGGGTGCTGGGTACCTGACGGGAGTGGACTATGACAAGAGAAGAGAGCCCCGGGCCCCCTTTGTGGGGGTGAGGCATTCCTCACCTTGTCCCCCCACGTCTCCATGCAGGGTCATGGTGAGGTGGCCAAAAGGGGCAGCATGGTGCCGCCAAGGGAGCCAGCCCCTGGGTGTGTGTGATGAGCCAGGCAGAGAATGAGCCAGGTCAGAGGAAGGTGCTCCACATTTTGAGGAATCTGCTGTAATGGTTTTATATCACCAGCAAATCCTCATGGGGGGCTCCCGCACTCCCGATCACACTATGGACTGTGGCCACTCCAGCCTCAGGCCACGAGCGAGCTGTGTGTTTGGGGGTAGAACCATCCTCTAAGCAAAGTGAGGGACCTTTCTCTTTTCTGAAGTCCCAGAAAGGCAGTGCGTGTTGGGTTTCTCTGTCCCCGGGGTGACCAGGAAGGTGTGAGGAGCAAAGACGTAAGGTGAAGGTGAGGGTTGGGGGAACGTATCCACGGAAGACAGGAGGCCTCGCCCTCAAAAAAGTCAGGCTCAAACTGTCTCCTCATGGCACTTCCCATAGTTGCTCATAATCGTTGGTTTAATTTGCCATTTGCCCTGGATCCGTCAGTGCCCTAGAGACCCTCGCGGCTCTGAAGAGCGTCCCCGCTGATCCCCGTCCTACTGCTCCTGGTGCACAGGGTCATAGGCTGTAAGGGCTACAGGGACCCTGGGCAGTAAGAGAGGGCACTCGCCATTGAAAGGTGCAGAATCAGGGACGCCTGGGTGGCTAGGTTGGTTAAGCGGCTGCTTTCGGCTCAGGTCATGATCCCAGCGTCCTGGGATCGAGTCCCACATCGGGCTCCTTGCTCAGCAGGGAGCCTGCTTCTCCCTCTGCCTCTGCCTGCCATTCTGTCTGCCTGTGCTTGCTCGCTCTCCCTCTCTCTCTCTCTAACAAATAAATAAATAAAATTTAAAAAGAAAAAAAAGGTGCAGAATCAGGGGTAAGATGTGCTCAGCCATGGAGCGTTGTGGGGCAGGGGAGGACCCCAAGTCTCCTGTTGCATGTGCTGTCTCGCTACAGAGGGCCCTGAAACTCTCTGGGAATTGACGATGCTGCCACACTTGCCTTCGTTTTCGGATCTTCCAATAAAATGGGATGAAAAGTTAGAAAAAAAGAAAGGTAAAGTGGATTTTAAGTGGCTCAGTGAAACCTTTTAGTTAAAAAAGACAGAAAGTCACGTATGTTCACTTTGTCTTTTTAAAGATACATATTGATCTTAAAGAGAAATCATTAGAATAGGGACCTCTCTATCCTAGGCTGAACTCTTGCTGTCAGGAGCGCCTGTGTCCAGATGCATACTCTGCAGGCCTCCCCAGAAAGGCCCCCAGAGGCCGCCTGGAGGCAGTGGCATGTTTACTTGTCCTGGACAGCCACCAGGCCCCACGCCTATCACCTTCCCCACCTGCATCTAGTCAGCTGATGCAGTTGTCAGTCGTGGACATCTTGGCTTCTGGCATCCAGCTCTTTGCTTTGGGATCCGGCAGGAGGGATCCCTCTTTGTTTTCTCTTGAACAAATGCCTTATCAGAATTCTAGATCCTAGGCAGCCAGGAGGAGGCAGGAAGAAAGGAAGGGGGGAAAGCGATCAGCTGTGGATTCCTGAGCAGGGCTGGGGTGTAGGTAAAGCTGGGGGATGTGGCCCTGGGGCTGGAACTTGTGTGGTTTGAACCTCCCTAGGGGTGGTGGCTGCAGTTTGGCCTAAGGAAGGAAAAGAGGGTGTGCCAGTCTCTAAGACAGAGCGGTCTGGTCTTCTGCCAGCGGGAAGGCTGGCTGCGGGGCCTCCTGTCTGGGCTGGCTGCCCCTGAGCTGTGGGGGCCCTCGGCGGGGCTGCTGGGTCCTGTGGTAGCCGCTGGGGCCCTCGAGGAGGTGGAGCAGATGATGGTAGAGACCTGGCATCTCAAGGTCAGTGCTGACACCAGAGGCCAGTGTGCCCTGCCCCAGGGTGGCCTCGGGCAGAAGTCAGCAGCAAGCCTAGGCCAGGAGCAGGGACTTGGGCCTCTGCTTTGGACTTGTGAGATCTTGTTCAAGCCACGACACCTCTCTGGGCCTCCGTTTCGTAATATATTAGAGAGGGTACTAGCTACAGAAGCCACAGCAGTCATTTAATAGGTATTAGTTCCCCTTCCCCTTGAGAGAAGCTTGTGTCTTGGGAACTGTTGAGCCAACCTCTCGGGCAAACAGCATCAGAATTTTTTAATTCCTCTGCAAATCACACTTGATTCACTCATTCCGCTTGGGGCTAACACCTGCCCCTGGCCTGCGCTGGGGATTCAGACTTTGCTCTCTTTGCTGCTGGGTGCAAAGAGAGTTTGCAGGCCCCCAGCACGGCACCGTGGGCTGGCTCCGAAGATTCCATCTATGGTGGCCCCTGCAGTTGGCATGGAGGGAGTCAAAGTATCACTCCTCTTTGCCAAGTGCTTGCTGGTGTGTACACACGCTGCTAAACGCTCCACATGCCTCGCGGCCTGTAACACCCACAGGATCCCAGGAAGCCAGCAGTCGTGTCCCCTAGTTCTGTGCCAAGGCTCAGAGACAGAAGTCACTCACTGGTTGTCACAGACACAACCAAGGATGCATTCAGACTTTCCTGGGCCTGAGGCAACTTTGCCTTCAAGGGCCCCTTACTTCATAAAAAAAATATTAAAAAGTTATATTTCTGGCTGCATTGGTATATTAAAGCATTTTGTTTGGGGAGCCTGGCTGGCTCAGTCGATTGAGCACCTGACTCACGTTCACGATCCGGTCTTGATCTCAGGGTCACCAGACTGAGCCCTTCGTGGGGAGCCACGCCCAGCACGGGCATCTGCTTGACATTCTCCCTCTCCCTCTGCCCCTTCCCCACTTGTGCTCGCGCTCTCTTTCTCGAATAAATAATTCTTCTTTTTTTTTTTTATGATTTTCTTCAACCTTAAAGTTTCTTTTCTGATTTGGAAAAAAATGAAAACATTTTCGTAGGCTCTGGGCATTTTGTCCCTTGTGCCCGATGGCAACATGGGCCCGGGAGCTGGCAGGGCTGGGATTCCAGCAGAAGCCCGCTGCTGTGGGAGTCCTAGTCTCCTCACTGCACTGCTGTTAGCAGCTTAAAAACAAAGAAAGAGGGGCGCCTGGGTGGCTCAGTGGGTTGGGCCTCTGCCTTTGGCTCAGGTCATGATCCCAGGGTCCTGGAATCGAGCCCCGCATCGGGCTCTCTGCTCAGCAGGGAGCCTGCTTCCTCCTCTCTCTCTGCCTGCCTCTCTGCCTACTTGTGATCTCCGTCTGTCAAATAAATAAATAAAATCTTAAAAAAAAAAAAAAAAAGAAAAGAAAGAAAGAAAAAAGGTTATCTGAAATCTTAGCACCTAGAGCGGCATTAATAGTTCTCTGTGGAAAAGTTCGGAACTTGATTTGTTTATCTTCCCACTCTCTGCCTTGCTGTTTTTTGACCTAAACATTTGAAGGGTCAAGATCACTGGATCCAGGGCACCTGGGTGGCTCAGTGGGTTAAAGCCTCTGCCTTCGGCTCAGGTCATGAACCCAGGGTCCTGGGATCGAGCCCCACATCGGGCTCTCTGCTCAGTGGGGAGCCTGCTTCCCTCTCTCTCTCTGCCTGCTGTCCTGCCTACTTGTGATCTCTATCTGTCAAATAAATAAATAAAATCTAAAAAAAAAAAAAATCACTGGATCCTCTTTCTTCAAAGCTCTAGATGCTCCACATGGGCCATCTCTCTAATCACAGACCCTAAGGAGAACTTGTTTGCCCAGAAGACAAAGAGGATCCATTTATTTTTTTTTTAGAAATAGTTTCAGGTTCCTACCTGGTCCCCTGTATCAGTATCCTAGGCAATAATAATAATGATTATTATTACTAATAATTAAATAATAAATTATTATTGTTATTATTATTAACACATTTGCATCCTCTGAGGGTTTGGGGTTGGACACTGTGCCACTCCTTTGGCATACACTGTCAGTATGAATAGATAGTGTGATCATTTCCATTTTGCAGATGAAGACACTGAGGCTTAGGAAGACTGTGAGAGTCACCCAAGTGGCAGTGCCAGGATTGGGCCTGGGGTCGGCTAGCTGATTGTCAGAGCCTAACCTCCATGAAGGCAGGGACCATTTCCCATCATCCCCCCATCATCTGGCACAATGGCTTGGTAGGT
The DNA here is from genome assembly GCF_022355385.1 of Mustela nigripes. NCBI lineage: Eukaryota > Metazoa > Chordata > Mammalia > Carnivora > Mustelidae > Mustela > Mustela nigripes. The sequence continues at coordinate 17,744,619 of NC_081570.1, forward strand.
ATGAGCCTTCAAAGCAGAATGAATGAATGTTTGGCTGATCCCAGAGCCTGACGTCTTAAAAAAATCTCCTCTGTCCTGCTCTTTAAGGAAGCTTACTGGCTTCCAGTCCTGCCCCAGCAGCAAAAATTGGCTGCTGCACCCCAAGGTAGTCTGGGACAGCTCAGAGCTAGAGTGAGGAATTGGACAGGTGGAGGCCCAGGCATTCCCTGTCCCATCCACACCCCACCTACCCCCCCCCCACCCCCAGCCTGTGGAGTCCCACTTGGAGAGTCCACCCCCTACCCAGGCTGCTGCCCATCTAGGAACTCGAAGGTGCAGCCTGATAGTCACAGACAGAGTGCCAGCCAGAAGGGGGTGGCCAAGGGTGTCTGTATGGCTCTCCATCTTTTTCCTGTCTGGTTATGCCTTTGGCACCTCCCCAGGGTACAGTACAGTACCAGAGAGATAGCTGGTATCCCCAGAGGAACTTGAACCCACCTGACACTGTAATTAGACACCTAAGAAATATAGCTACTGGGGCGCCTGGGTAGTCCAGTCGGTTGAGCATCTCCCTTCAGCTCAAGTCACGATCCCAGGGTCCAGGGGTAGAGCCCCGAGTCCGGCTTCCCGCTCAGCTGAGAATCTGCTTCTCCCTCTCCCTCCCCTCCTCCAAGATCGTGCATGCTCTCGCTCGCTCTCTCTCACTCAAATGAGTGAATAAATCTTTAACAGAATATTTATCAGTTTATTTGAAACAGAAAATTTCCATCACTTCTGAATATAGAAACAAAACAATGTCAATTGCCGTCGACAGAAGATAACCAAAGAAGCAGATCGGTGTCATTAAATTCTAGCTAGACAGTTACCCCGTGTCTGAGCCCAAGGCTGGCCCTCTCTTGGTTGAAGAGATGAGCGAGGATGCCGCTAACACTGGAGCCAGATTCCAAGTTCCAAGATCGCTCAGGGACAGCCAGTCAGCTTCCAGATCCTGATCGCACAGTCCTGGCCACTGTGTTCTTAAATTTGACAGTTTGGAGCAGCTTCGGGATTCTCCCGCTTTCCTGATTTTGGCAGGTGCCATCCACAGCTCCCCAGTCTGGCCAGTTCTGCAGCGTTGTGGAATTCTCCAGCCTTTCTAGTACGATGTATAAACCAGGTGTATAAACCCCTTCATACCTCAACTGCCAAATACTGTTTCCATAGCTTGCCTGAAATGCCTGTTTCCCTTAGTTCTTGCAATCTCCTGGATTTCTTTTATTGTCTAAGTATTTCCTCCAAGAGGATCTTCAGTGTGGGCCTGTGTCTTCCACCTTCTGCAGCTTTATTTGCTTCAGAATATTTTTATTATGGGACCTCTTGTTGGAATGACATCTTGGCTGGCTTTAAGATGCTGGATTGAAAGGGTCTTCTTTTCAATTCTTAATTACATTATGACTTCTTTTGTTACCCAGGGGTGGCAGTCTGCTTCTTGTTCCTTTGTAAGGGATGTTACTATGTTACTTCTCTCTCTCCCTGCTCTTCCTCTCTGTCTTTGTGGATTTTTTCCTTATTTCTACTGCTGGCTAGTCTAGGAGCCCCTTCAGTCTGAGTCCATCCGTGTTTGTTTAATTCTGGAACATTTAATCTCCAATGATTCATTCCTTGTTTCCTCTCCCCAGCTCTCCAGTTGTATTTTCCTTTCCTTTTGGGATCCCTACTTTCCATCCCTCTCAGCTTTTCGTTCCCCTTTTTTTTTTAAGATTTTATTTATTTATTTGATAGAGAGAGATTACAAAGTAGGCGGAGAGTCTGGCAAAGGCCCAGGGTTGGGGGGTGGGGGGAGGGGGGAGGTTCCCCACTGAGCAGAGAGCCTGAGGAGGGACTTGATTCCAGGACCCTGGGATCATAACCTGAGCCCAAGGCAGAGGCTCTAACCCACTGAGCCACGCAGGCGCCCCACCTCTTGGCTCTTCTTTTTCCTTTGTTACCTCTTTATCTTTTCCTGCTTTGGGGGAACAGTCCTAATCCGACTTTGCACTAAACTAGTGAATTCTTCACGTGTATGCATCTTGATATTTACACATCTGTTGTTCCCTTTATTTTAAATGTTCTGTTTTTCATAGCTCATGTTTTGACTTTGTTCTCACCTATGACTTCTTGTTCCTGCATTGTTTTACACTTGTTCGCTTTTATCTCCTTAGTATGATTTACCGTGTTTTACTTTAAACTCTTGGTCCCCCTGGTTCAGTAATTTCACTTCAGATAGAATGTAGCTTGGTTTATTGCCTATCTTTTATAGTAGCTGCATTTCTTTTTTTTTTTTTTTAAGATTTTATTTATTTCAGAGAGTGAGTGGGAGAATGAGCAGACTCTGTGCTGAGCATGAAGCCCGATGCAGGGCTGGATATCATGAGAGAGAGAGAGAGAGAGAAGGATCAGGGGGAGGGGCAGAGAGAGAGGGAGAAGCAGACTCCCCACTGAGTAGAGAGCCCAATGGGAGGCTCAATTCTAGGACCCTGGGATCATGATGGGAGCCAAAGGCAGATGCTTAACTGCCTGAGCCACCCAGGTGCCCTATTTTTTTAGGTACTTCATTTTTTTAAAAGATTTATTTATTTGAGAGAGAGAGAGAGAGAGAGAGAGAAGTGAGAATGGGAGATAGTCTTGAGCAGACTCCGTGCTGAGCATGAAGCCCGATGCAGGGCTGGATATCATGACTCGGAGATCACGACCTGAGCTGAAACCAAGAGTTGAGGCCTACCCAACTGGGCAACCCAGGTGCCTAAACTGATAAATATTTTAAAGGAAAAGTGGGTCCAGGAATCTCAGTACAAAGTCATCATGATTGGTGCAAACAGTTATTAAAAGTGATCAGAGGGGCACCTGGTTGGCCCAGTCCTTACGCATCTGCCTTCAGCTCATGTCATGATCCCAGAGTTCTGGGATCAAACTCCGCATCGGGCTCCCTGCTCAGCGGGAAGCCTGCTTCTCCCTTTCCCGCTTCCCCTGCTTGTGTTCCCCCTCTCCCTGTGTCTCTCTCTGTCAAATAAAAAAATACAATCTTAAAAAAAAAAAGTGATCTGAGGTGGCCGAGGTTACCTGGGGAGGAGGGGACAGTTAGGCCTCACGATCGAGGCAGGTTTAGCTTGGTAAAGGTGGGAACACAGTCTTGGAGTCATGGGCTGTTTCTGTGTTGCTGGGGACCCGACCACTCAGATCCTTAGGCGTTTCTAACAACCATTTATTATTTTTTGTTCATCGCTCTTTAGGTGGACCAGGTTCAGCTGGGAGGTTCTCCCTTGGGGTCTCACCTGGTTTCAGTGACATATTCAGACACCTGAAGATGCAGCTGGCATCTGTCCTTGGGTGTCCAAGGTGGCTCACTCCCATGGCCGCCCACTGACACTGGTTGACAGCTGGAGCTGTCCACTAGAGCATCTACTTATGGCCTCCCCACAGGCTTGGGGCTTCTGAGGGCATGGCAGCTGGGTTCTAAGAGGGAACTTTCCAGGAGCAAGCACCCAGGAAGCAGAAGCTGCCACTTAAGGGCTGTCCCCCAAATTCTGGTGAACCTAGCAGTCCAGGGCTCACCTAGATTCAAGGCAGTGAAGAAGTAGACCCTGCCTCTTGGTGGGCGGAGTGACAGGGACACACCGCTGAGAATCACATGGGGGATGGAAGATTCTGTGCAGCCAGCTTCCCAGGAAGGGAAGCACTGGTGAGTTTGGGAGAAAGGAATTAGCTCCCTTTGCCTGGGATGGAAAGAAGGGAGGAGACAGGTATTGGTGAAGAAGACTGAGGAAAGTTCACAGAAGATATTGATTGCCAAGACCAAGTCAGGGAGAGATACCTAGCAGAAAACTAGGTCTTAGCGTCTCCATACTTAGAATTACTTTTGCAACAAGTGAGTCCCCAAGGAAGAGGCTGGTGGCTTCTGTCCCTTCACCATAGCATATCCCTACCCCACTGCCCCCAATCCACTGAACGGTTGGACAGTTACTGTATGCTGGGTGTGTGCCCAGGCCAGGGACCACGCAAGTAAGTCTACAATTCAGAAACCCCTGGAATACCCTAGAAATTCCAGAATTTCTTCCTTCCTTCTGATGCTGACAGGCCAGGTCTGGGGACCCGAAGGAGGTTGCACAGGACCAAGAGAGAGGGTCCTTGACTTCACAAAGGTAAGAAATAAAACACGAGCCAGTAGGAGGTGAAAACAGAGTTTCTGGAAGATGTAGAGAGAGCAGTTATAGACGGACTGTCTGGGAGACTCAGGAAAGGAAGGAGGGGGTCTCGTCTTTGTTCGGGGTCTGGGGGTTTTCACTGAGGACAGTGGTCTGGTGTATGTGTCCTGTCAGGCATCTGGGAACCTATTAGAACAAAGACAAGGGCCCAGGGGTTAACTCCTAGGAGACAGAGGGTCTTGGCATCCAGATGTCTTCCAGCACCAGTGGTCTGGGATACGGACAATAGCTTTTGTCTCCATCATTCTCACTTGGTCCTTCCTTAGGTGTTGTCTCTTCTAGAATAATCCTTAACTCCTTGTCCCTTACAAGGAGGAAGTATGCTATTTGCATTACAAAATGTGTAAAGGGAGGTGGGATGCCGGTCCTAGCCAGAAAAGAAGCAGGAAGAGGAGTGAAAGCAGATTTTTAGGGAGTCCTTCAGTTTCCCCATCTCTGTGCCGTGGCTTCCAGATCCCCTCTTGGACTCTTCATGGCCCCCAAATCTTTTGTGAGGCCAAGCATCCTAGGTTTTTTACTAGTGAAATCAGGTCCAAGTGAAAGCAGCGGAGGAAGAGCGTGGAGGTGAGCAGGGACTCCGATCACCATTTCTGGGGCTCAGGGAGCCAGAGTCTGGAGAGTTCAGTGCACATTCAGAGCTGACCCATCCTTGGCATTTGCATAGGCACCTCTCTTCCATGAAGCCTCCCACTCATTCATTGATTCAGTCAGGTGTGCAGCGTTGGTGGTATAGTGGTGAGCATAGCTGCCTTCCATTGATTCAGTCAGGTGTCTTCTTCCATGGCGGGCCCCCTCCCCAAGGGCTGAGTGTGGGCAGTATGGCTCCAAGGCAGGCTTTGTGCCCCAGGGAGCGCCTAGAATAGAAGAGAACAGAGATCTGTCCACCATTTACACTTCAGTGTTCTGAGTGCTCTAACCCAGGTCTCTATGAGAGGCCTTGAAGATTCTCAGAAGAGACCAACCTGCTTGAGATCAATGGGGAGGCTTTGGGCTGGTCTCGGAGGACAAGGAAGCCAGTATCTCTGGTGCCCACTCTTCAGGCTCTCTGCTAGGGTTTGTGCACTGCTAAGTGACTTTTGTAGGCAGAACCCTTCCACAGGCCTGGCTTAATCAGCGAGGCTAAGTGATTGGCATTTACTAGAAGCAATTCTCATCCTCTAACATCCATGTCCTCTGAGGCAGAGCTGGGGACCCGGGAGCAACGGTCTCCTGACTCCCAGCCCAGAGCTCGCTCCTCACCCACCTTCCTCCGTGGCTGTGGGGGCAGGCTGTGGTGTTTGCTCAGAACCTGAGCCCGGGGGCAGAGAGCAAAGAAATATTTATTTATGTCACGGCCAACCCTGCCTCCTGGAGGCCCCTAAGGGGTAGCTCACAGAGAGCTTCAGTTATATAATCCCCAGTTGACACAGCAGGAAGGAGAAGGAACTACATTATAATTATTCCTTTTTTTCTCAGCACTGGACACATTCTGAAGCTGGATAGCTTGACCTTTTCCTCTCTGCTTCTTCCTTCCTCATCTTACTGACCTGGGATCTCCAGGGATCTTGGTGGTTCTAGACCATTCGTTGGTTTTGGCCTCGGTTCTGGTGAGACTGGAGGTTTGGGGGAATCTTCTGGAAGGTGGGGGGTGGGGAGAGAAGGGAATATATTCAAGGGCTGCTTCCTGCCACACACTACACCAGAGGCTTTATACTCATGATCGATCTCTCTTTTTAATTAATTAATTAATTTATTTATTTTTTTTTTTAAGATTTTATTTATTTATTTGTAAGAGAGAGAGAGAGTGAGAGCGAGCACAGGCAGACAGAGTGGAAGGCAGAGTCAGAGGGAGAAGCAGGCTCCCTGCGGAGCAAGGAGCCTGATGTGGGACTCGATCCCAGGACGCTGGGATCATGACCTGAGCCGAAGGCAGCTGCTCAACCAACTGAGCCACCCAGGCGTCCCGATCTCTCTTTTTAATTTAAATTTTAATTAATATACAGTGCAATATTGATTTCTGGAGTAGAATTCAGGGTTTTCATCACTTAACATCCAATACCAATGCACATCACAAATGCTTTCTTTAATACCCATCCCCCATTGAGCCGTTCCCCCACCCACCTCCCTCCATCAACCCTCAGTTTGTTCTGTCTCTGTTAAGAGTCTCTTACAGCTTATTTCCCTGTCTCCTTTTTTTTTCTTTTCTCCCTTCCCCATATGTTCATTTGTCTTCTTTCTTAATTTCCCCATAGGTGTGAGATCATAGGGTACTTGTCTTTCTCTGACTTATTTCACTTAGCATAATACCCTCTAGCCTCATCCACGTCATTGCAAATGGCAAGATTTCATTTTTTTCTGATGGCTGAGTAATATTCCATCTCTCACACACGCACACACATACACCATATCTTCTTTATCCATTCATAAGTCGATGGACATCTGGGCTCTCTACCCAAACAGCAACCCTAGAGGGAGGTTCTGTTTATTACCTGGATTTTACAGAAAGGAATGGAGGTACAGAGAGGTTAAGTAACTTTCCCAAGGGCACCCAGCAGAGCCAGGTCAGCCTGGCTTTGGTGCTTCTAGTTTTCAGATGCCTCACTCTGATCTGTAATAGGGATTCTTGAGAGAGCAGGGCTGCTGGCTTCTCCCTGTGGAGCAAGTTCCTCTGCCGCCGAGTGCTCAGGCCTTCCCTAGACTCAGCTCCACTGCGCCGGCCCATCCCCTCACCAAATCGTACACTTCCCTTCCTGAATGTGCTCATCCCCACCCCTGCCCGACCCCCATCTCCCCTCCTGCTGTTCCTCCCAGCTAGAATGTCACTCCTCCCTTCTTCACCTTACAAAATCCCGGTAAAATACAATAACAACAAGAATAATGAAGCTCGTTCATTGAGCAGGAGCACAGAAGTGTGGTGGTTGACAGCAGGAACTTGGGGTGTTTTGCCTGGGCTCCACCCAGTCCCACCACTTTTGTTGGCTGTGTGATCTCAGGCAAGTTACTTAACCCTTCTGGACCTCAGTTTCTTCATGGGTAAGACAGAGATGACGATACCCACCTCAGTAGGGTTATGGGATGAAAGGAGTTACAAAAATAAAAACTACACGGGGCGCCTGGGTGGCTTCAGTCGGTTAAGCGTCTGCCTTCAGCTCCGGTCCTGATCCCAGAGTCCTGGGATCGAGCCCCATATCAGGCTCCCTGCTCAGCGGGGGAAATCTGCTGCTGCTTCTGACCCTCCCCCCACCCCCTCTTTCTCTCTCTGTCTCAAATAAATAAAATCTTTAAGAAAATTAAAATTAAAAAGTATACAAATAAAAACTTGCAAAGTTTTTAGAAAACTGCTTGGCTCATAAGAACTACTCATTATATGCTTATTCTTTTTTTTTTTTTTTTTTAAAGATTTTATTTATTTATTTGACAGAGAGAAATCACAAGTAGTCGGAGAGGCAGGCAGAGATAGAGAGAGAAGCAGGCTCCCTGCTGAGCAGAGAGCCCGATGTGGGACTCGATCCCAGGACCCTGAGATCATGACCCGAGCCGAAGGCAGCGGCCCAACCCACTGAGCCACCCAGGCGCCCCCTTATATGCTTATTCTTAACATCAAACCCTCAAAGCGTGGGGCAGACTCTAAGTCAGATTGCCTGGGTTCACATCCCGTCTCGATCGGTCACCTTGGCCAATTTATTTACCCTCCATGGGTCTCGGTTTCCATATCGAACAAATTTATTTTTTTTTTAATTTTATTTATTTATTTGACAGAGAGAAATCACAAGTAGATGGAGAGGCAGGCAGAGAGAGAGAGAGGGAGGGAAGCAGGCTCCCTGCTGAGCAGAGAGCCCGATGTGGGACTCGATCCCAGGACCCTGAGATCATGACCTGAGCCGAAGGCAGCGGCTTAACCCACTGAGCCACCCAGGCGCCCCATATCGAACAAATTTAAAGGCTAATATGCTTTCCACTTCAGGTGGATGAGATAGGCCAGTAAACATAAAGGACTTAGTAGGGAGCCTGGCACTTAGATCCAGCATCAGCTATTACTGTATTCCTGGGATTCAGACCCAGGTCACTCTGCCCTTCCCACCCAAGAATTTAGTGACCCCATGATGCCACTCAGACTCCACCCCCCACAGCCTGCCCTCCCCACCTCCAACACCCACCTCTCACCCTCTCTCTGAGCTACACAGGCACTCACTCCCCATCTTGTGTCTTTGTGTCTCATCTGCATCACCGTGGCAGCCACATGTGGCGGGAAAGCATGAGCCACGTGATGTGCACATGACCCTGGCTCAGGATGCAGCCTTTCAGGCGCAATTACTGAACCCCCTGGGGCTCATTCACTTAGCCAGTTTATTTCATTCAGCAACTGGGTGTTCATTCCTGCAATGTTCCAAACAGTTTTCAAAGCCCTAGAGATTCAAAAGGTAAATAAAAATGGACACAGCCCCTGGACTTGTAGACCTCAGTTTCGTACAGGACACAACCATCTGTCAAAGGGAAGATGCTTACTGACCTATGGGGAGACAGGGACACGGAGATGTGAGAGTGCACAGCACAGGGATTTAAAGTGATTCTTTCTTTCTTTCTTTCTTTCTTTTTTTTTTAAGCGATACTTGGGGTAAAGTATCAGACATGTCAGTAGGGCTCAGCCCATGCAAAGGCCCTGTGGCAGGGATGGGAAGGACTAACAGGGCTGAGCTCAGATGAAGAGGAGACTGGAGTGGTCTACAGGATCAGATACTGCACGGAAGACTTGTTGACTGTTGTAAGTTCTAGTTTGGAGTAGATTTGAAATTTTTAGCAGTTGCTGTGGCTCATCACAAAGGATTGTGGGGGCCCAGGGCAGAGGGAGGCTGGGCCTGTTGGGAAGTTATGGCAGCATCCACAGAAGAAAACACAAGCCTGGGCCTGAGCAGGGAGGGGGATGAGGAGGGAGACAAGAAAGAAAATTTGTAAGGAATGACGATAAATTTGAAAGACTTGAGCGATGAAGGTGTTGGATGGGTGACAAGTTTAGATTTCTGGCTTTGGAAGCTTCAGGGGTTGCTGGTATCATTCCCTGTGATAGGGAACCCCAGATGAGACCAGCTTCTGTGACTGAGAGACTACCTAGGCCCTTGTGAAGCCGGTTGCCTCACCAGGGAAAGCTGCCAAGTCATCACAATGACGACAATAGCTAATTGAGTCACTTGACGGTGACTGTAAGCAGCTAATCGAGGGCAGAATTTGAACCCTGTTTGCCCAGTGCCAGAGCCTCTGTGGTAGCACCGCCCACATGCCATTATCTTCGCCTCTCAGTGCCTCCCAGGTGCCAAGAACGGTGCCAGCCGGGCCCTGGGCTGTCAGCTCTGCATGAAAAAGACAAGCGCCCTGTTCTCACAGAGCTTGGGTCTGGGGAGGTGGGTGGGTTCACAAACAAGACAGTCTGAGCCAGCAAAGAGCATTAAAGAGGGTAAGTGAGACAACTCCTGAGGGTAGGGGAAAGGGAAAAAGCTTGGACAGACTGGTGATGTTTAAACTGACACAAGAACATAATTGCCTAATCACATCATAGTTTAGGGTCGTAGGGGCAGGAGGGACAAGCTTCATGAAGTAGCAGTTTGGGGTTTTTTGGGGGAAAACATTGGACATACGTTCTGATGAAGTATAAGTAGGAGTTCACCAGGCAGACAGGATCTGGAAGTCACCCCAGAGAGAAGCACAGGTAGGAGTAGAGGCAAGTAACATTATTGGGTGTGTGTGTGTGTGTGTGTGCATGTGTGTGTGTGTGTGTGCGCGTGCGCACGCACATGCACAACACCTGGGGCTTAGCATTCCGGAAGTCGGTAAGCTCCATGTAGGATAGCCAGAGTTCAAATCCCAGTGCTCGATTAGCTAATGCCATCATTGTCAAGGGACTCAGTTAACTATTGTCATCATGGAAGTGTAGTCCACAAGCTCCATGTGGGCTCAGATGCTGGGCCTGTATTGTTTCCTTTTTGTCTCCACCGCCCAGCACCATCTCCGACAAACACGATGACTGAATATATATACCAGATGAATGAATGAGTGAACACGTGATTGAGTTAGCAGTGGTAGGAGAGGCAGCAAAGAGAGTAGGACAAAGTGCGAATCAGTGTTGGCCAATGTAATGTTAGGTGTGCCACTGGTGTCATTTTAAATGTTCTAGGAGCTGCATTTTAAAAGAAAAAGAGGGGCGCCTGGGTGGCTCAGTGGGTTAAGCCTCTGCCTTCAGCTCAGGTCATGATCTTAGGGTCCTGGGATGGAGCCCTGCATCGGGCTCTCTGCTCAGCAGGGAACCTACTTCCCCTTCTCTCTCTGCCTGCCTCTCTGCCTACTTGTGATCTCTGTCTGTCAAATAAATAAATAAAATCTTTAAAAAAAAGAGGTGCCTAGGTGGCTCAGTAGGTTAAACGTCAGACTCTTAGTTTCGACTCAGGCCATGATCTCAGGGTCATGGGATCGAGCCCTGCATCAGGCTCTGCGCTGGGTATGGAGCCTGCTTAAGATTCTCTCTCTCTCTCTCTCTTGTCCTCTCTAAAAGAAAATTTTTTAAAAAGTAAAAAGAAACAAGGTAAGTAAACTTTGAGAATACATTTTATTGAACCCAGCATATCCCAAATATTCTCAAGGAGGTAATCAGTGTTACAACATTGCTAACAAGGTATTTTCCATTCTGTTATTTTGTGCTCGGTCTTCGAGATCCCAGGCGTGTTTTACAGGCACAACACATCTCAGGGCACAGCCGCCACATTCCCGGGACTCCACAGGCACAGGGACCTGTGGCTCCCACATTGGAAAGCACACGTCTGAATCGTGTCGGTCGGTGAGAAACCTGCTAGGGAGTCAGGACTTGATTCCTCCAGGCTGATGAGAGGCCACTGGGCGGCCAGACAGAGGAGAGCAAGGGCAGGTTTGTCACTCCTGAGGTCTCTCAGGTGACTGTGTCCTTGATGGCTTGTGAGAGCAGAGAGGCCCCTTCCATCTGCTGCACTGCAGGTAGGGAGTCACATTTGGGGTGAAGGGGGGGAGGGTCTCACTCCACCTGTCTGTGGGGTGACTGGGGTAGAGATGGGATGCTCTCCCCAACTATGAGTCACCCCCTTGGTGAACTCTAGAGCCTGAGACCCCTGCCCTGCACCCCTCTTTCCCGAGGCCATCCATGGCCCCTGAACCGGGAAGGCTTTGGCTGAGCATGGCATGTGCTGTAATTCGTGGGTAAACAGACGAGGCTCTGGGCAGCTGGGCAAGGAAATGAAGCACCTCCGCGTGTTTAGCTACAGCCCCACCTAGCCCCGCTCCCTTGGGGCCGCCTGGGGACACACGGGCCCACGGAGGCCCACACTCACACTCACTGCCTGGCCTGTGCTGCTCAGCGCCCCCAGGAGTATGTGGGGGGGCTCCCATGCGGGGTGGGGGGGCTCCTAGCTCACCCTTCCCCGCTTCCTACTCGTTTTCCTACTTCCTTGGACTTCAGACTCACACTGCCTTGCACTTTGCGCACACCCTACATGTCTCTTCCACGTTCCCTCTGACTCGGGGGGTGGGAGTGCTGGATGCTGGGAGGCTCCTGGGTGCTGGGAGGTCCCACCCCTGCTTTGGTAGCTCTGTGACTTTGGGTGGGTTACTGGGCCTCTCTGAGCCCCAGTTTCCTTGAGTGTAAGGCAGCAAGTGTGCAATGATGATTAATTGAGGTTGTGCACACAAAGCTGAAACACAATGCTGGGCACAGGGTAGGAGCCCAACAGAGGCGTCCTGCCTGCCTGCTAAGTGTCCATGGTCCCCCAGCCCGGCTCCCTGGGAGCCAAGCCCAACTCACAACACCCGGGGCCCTGGATTCTCCCAGGCTATCAGCCTCAGGACAGGGCTCACCCAGCACTGAAGCTGGGGGGGGGGGTCCGGCAGAAACAGGGCCCCCTGAGCTCAGCTCTGCAGGTGTGAGGTTCTAGGACTCTTCAGTTGCATGGCTGATTCTTCAGTGATGACACTGGGGGCCCCCAGGACATTGAGGTGGCACCCGGGCCAGGTCAGCCCTGAGAGAACCCAGAAGCAGGACCAGGGCCAGTTTCCCCACTAGGCCCAGCAGTCACAAAACTTAAAAAACTCTTAAGCCCCCCCCCCCAAGATTTTAACTTCTTTGGAAATCAGGGGAGAAGAAAACCAATTTTTAGAGAGGAAGAAAATGTTTTCCATTTTTTCCTCACATCACCTCATATTTCTTCACATTTTTTCCTCACAACTTTTTTCACATCGGGAAGAAAAATAAAATATTTAAAGCCCATGAGAATTTATTCTGGGGGGAGCACAGAAGTCGTGATGCAGCCCTGACCAGTTCTTCATTCACTCAGATGCTTTTGTTGGCCAGGGCACTTTCTGTCAGTTCTTTTTTTTTTTTTTTTAAAGACTTTATTGGGGCACCTGGGTGGCTCAGTGGTTTAAGCCTCTGCCTTCAGCTCAGGTCATGATCTCAGGGTCCTGGGATCGAGCCCCATATCGGGCTCTCTGCTCAGTGGGGAGCCTGCTTCCCCCTCTCTCTCTGCCTGCCTCTCTGCCTACTTGTGATCTCTCTCTATCAAATAAATAAATAAAAATCTTTAAAAAAAAAAAAAATAAAGACTTTATTTATTTATTTGACAGAGAGAGAGAGAGAGATCACAAGTAGGCAGAGAGAGAGGAAGGGAAGCAGGCTCTCTGCTCAGCAGGGGCTCATGTGGGGCTCAATCCCAGGACCCCAGGACCATGACCTGAGCCAAAGGCAGAGGCTTTAACCCACTGAGCCACCCAGGCGCCCCTTTCTGTCAGTTCTTGTTCAAGCCTTACAGTCTGATCCACTGCACACATATCTTGGCTCCCTCTGATGGGGAAAACGAGACTCATGGGAGGTAAATCAGTGGCCCGCGACGGGGTTGAGAGGTGACCAAGGTGGGATTTGAGCTGGGGTCCCTCTGAGTCCAAATGCCTTCCTTTATCACAACACACTATTTGCAAATTCCTCATTTTATTTAATCTGGTCCTCACGGCAGTGAGGGTGGCACAGTCATTCCCATTTTAAAGCTGAGGGAACTGAGGCCTGGATTAGAGGAGGAAGTCTCTTGCTCTCGGTGGCTTGCCTAGTCGGTAAGGGTGTCGGGGACTAGCCCTCTCCTCCTAAACGCTCCCTGCAAGCAGAGAGCCCCCTGCAAGCACCCTCACCTGCCCACCCCCGACATGTGGACAAGGTGGGGCCTGGCGCTGCCACCTTAGAGGGTGGGGAGCAAAGAGAGGCAGCGGGCCAAAGACCAGAGGGAAGGTTTAAAAGAAACCATGGGTTCCCCCAGACAAATGCCCCTCTGTAGCTCTAGGCCTGTTGTGACTGGCGAGGGGCCAGCTCTCACCGCGGCAGCTTAAACGGCTGGGGTGGTTTCCCCACCTCCTGTCCTCTCGGCAGGCCAGTGCCTGCCAGGCCCGGGCTTGGGCAGGAAAGGGCAGGGGTGTTCCCTCTGGAATGGAGGGTGTGGGAGGCCAGCAAGATTTGGGAAGGGCGAGGGGCCATGTCCTGAACCAAATTTGCGGCTGGGCATGTCACAAGATGGAAGGCGCATGAGACGGAGGTCACTGGGTCCCCGCTGTGTGTTTTGCAGGACAACATACCAAAGTCCAGACAGAACAAAGGACTTGCCCAAGGTCACGCAGCAAGGACGTAGCGGAGATACTCCTAACTTCCAGCCCAGGGTGCTTACTTCCTGCACAGGCCTCCCTGTCTGTGTTGAATAGCTAAGATGGCGAGCTCCGCAGATCAGGCAAGAAGGTCACACGTTAAAATTACAGAGAAAGGACTAGGTTTCTTCGAATTCCATGTACAAGAGCAGATACCCCAGACAGCATCTACATCCTAAACACGTTCATTACAAACACTTTGAGGTCAGCCAAGTGCTTGGAAAAGGCAGAGGGAGAGACAGAATCAAAAGTGAGACCATTGGAAGGTTGGTTTTAGGGACGAATGCAATTTACGGGAGTCTCTAAGAGGACAGTGGTCTTGGTTCTTAAAGGCAATGATGAGCCCCCCCCAAAGCACTGGGAGGTGGGGTACTTGGTTCCCGCAGGTTGCTGGTTCCCATTTGGGTTTGGTGTTTGCCCTGCTCTCTCACCCCCAATTCCCCCCCAGAAGTTTACAGTTGCCAGGTCCATGGGGTTCCAAACTCAGTTTCATCTATTTGTTTGCGCTCTGATGGACGACAGTTGGTAGCAGCTCAGAAACCCCAGTCTGTGCCTTCTAGAAACGTCATGCCACGCAGCAGGTGGCACCTGAGCTGAGGGCAGTGTGAGAGCCAGGTGGGGTCTCCCCGATGGCCCACCAGCTCACTTCCTCTAGGTTTGGTTTGGTTCTTTCTTTTGTTGTCATTGATCTTGTTTTAGATCAATCAACGAGGAGTTCTCGAAACCGTACCAAATTAACTATCAATGAAACAACATCTCTCCATACCCCCTGGGTGCCTCGCTGGCCCTCAGTTTCCCTCTGGGTAAGGAGAAAGGGCTGTGGACTCTGTAGTTTTCCGACTGACTCCCACGGAGTCCTGTGACCGCAAGGAGTTGCCTCCCAGGACCACCACCACAGGGGACGGTGAATGAGAAATTGGGTGGTTCAGAGGGAGGTATTTGGTTCCATAAGGCTTTGGGGAAGCTTCCTTTTCTATCATAAATTCATTCCCCAGACTTTTCCAGAGAACAGTAGATCTTTCAGTTTGGACCAACACATCAGAATATCTGCCAGTTTCCCTTTTTCTGGCCTCTGTTGTCCCCTGAGTCAGACTGTGACCCGCCCCGCCCGGGCTCCCCCTGAGGCCCTGGATCCCCTGTCCTTCCACGCCTCGTTCGTTCCTCTGCTTTAGTGGGGCCTGTCCTCCAGGAGCTTCCCCGGGGAAAGGTGCCTGGGTGGGAGGGATTTTTTTTTTTCTTTTGGAGCTTCGCATGCCAGAAAACGTCCTTCTACCTTTCCACTCAATGTTTAGTTTGGCTTACTGTACACTTCTGGCTGGAAATTATTTTCCCTCAGAACTTTGGAGAGTTGTCTCAGAGCTCCTAGTGCTGCTGATAAATTCTCCTCTCATCTGATTGTGGGTCTTTTTATTTGCATTTGACCCTATTCAAACAAACAAACAAACCTAGGGAGGTGTATGAGATACTTTCTTTACGCTCAACGTTCTGAAAAGACATGATGATGAGCCCTACTGTGGGTCGTCCTTACTGTTCTGGGGACTCAGAGAGTCCTTTCATTCTGGAAGCTCCTGGTCTACATTTCTGGGAAATTTTCCGGGATTCTTTGATAATGTCCTCTCTTCGATTTTCTCTTTTTTAATCATTTCTGGAATTCTTATTAAGAGGATGTGGGACCTCCAGGAGCAATCTGTTCTGACCTACTTTTATCTTTTTCGTTTCATTTTCTGAGAGATTTTCTCATCTTCCAACCCTTCTATTAAAGTTTCTGTTTGGCCAGGCTTTTCTTATTTATTTCTTGGCACCCTTTCTTGTTTTCAGAATATTCTTTTCTTACAGCACCCTGATTTGCTTTATAGATGCGGGGTCTTACCTCTCTGAGAACAAGGACATTTTCTTCTGCCTTTAGTTCCGTCTGTTTGTTTTAAATGCCTCCAGCTGTTCATTTGTTTTGTTTGCTGTCTGTTCATTTGTTCGAGGCCCTTGGTCTATTGGCCCTTGGTTATCTTTTTGTTTAAGAGTAAGGCACTACAGGGGTACCTGCGCGGCTCAGTGGGTTAAAGCCTCTGCCTCCGGCTCAGGTCCTGGGATCGAGCCCAAATTCGGCTTCCTGCTCAGTGGGGAGCCTGCCTCCCTTTCTCTTTCTCTGCCTGCCTCTCTGCCTACTTGTGATTTCTGTCAAATAAATAAATAAATAAATATTTTAAATTATTGAAAAAAAAAAGAGTAAGGCACTACAAAGCTCATTTATTTATTTTTTTTGAAAGATTTTATTTATTTGAGAGAGAGAGTGAGAGCCTGTGCATGAGTTGGTGGGGGGCAGTGGGCAGAGAGAGGGAGATGCAGGCTTCCTGCTGAGCAGGGAGCTGGATGCAGGGCTCAATCCCAGGACCCCAAGATCATCACCTGAGCCAAAGGCAGACACCTAACCGACTGAGCCATCCAGTTGCCCCTAAAAAGCTTATTTAAAAAAAAATTTTCCTGAGGTGCTCTGGTTAGGGGGTGGGGGGCTTGTCAACTAGTAACCTCATTGGCTGATTGGTGAGAACCTGGTCCTTTTGATGAAGTTCTAGAACCTAGGTGAGGTTTGGTGGGCTGAGGTCCGGAGCCGATGACCAAGAAAGAATTCTTGAGACATCTTTGGTGCAAAATGGTGGTTTATTAAAGCACGGGACAGGACCCGTGGGCAGGAAGAGCTGCTGCCCCGGGTTGTGAGGGATGGCAGGTTATGTACCCTGCTGTTGGGGGAAGGGGAGGGGAAGGGAGGTGTCAGTGGAGTTTCATATGCTGAAGAGGGCCTACAAGGGGCCAGGATGTTCCAGGCCTGCCGGAGGCCTTGCCCTTGCTGCTGGATCAATGTTGTCTTTAGACCAGCCATTAACATTAAGATCTTTGGGAGACTTTTTGGTGGGGTCTCACAATCCTGCTATCAATCGTCTTTGTTAGTGAGATTTAGAACATTTGTAAGCCAAGGGAGACTCCTGTCTAGCAGGATTGTGAGCTCTGCAAGTTAACTATTTGCTTATTGTTCATGGCAGTCAGGGCTGCCTGAGGGATGCTACACTTACGGAGGGGAAAGGGTGAAGAGGGGGTGCAAGGCGCCAGCTTTTGCTTTGTCCTCAGCCAGCCTCCTGCTCCCCCATCACTTTCATGGAGGCTCCTGTAACTTCCATCAGTGTCTAGTCTGTTCTCTTTGGCTGGTCAGTCTCCCCAGCCCCTCTCTAATTTCCTGCTTAGAGGTTAAGCCTGGCTGCCTCAGTTCAGGCCCAAGGGTCTCAGGGGACAGGGTGAGCCCCTCACTGCATGATTTAGACTTTCCCTCAGCCCCATTCCCAGCCAGGAATGAACCCCCACCAGTGCTAGGTTTCTTTCAGGGATCGGAGTCCTGAAGTCAGCTGTGCCCTGAATCACTTGGGGATCTTGTACGAGGCTGATTCAGGTCCAGATTCTTGTCTAGTGTTCCTGACGTGGCCTGAGAGTCTGCATTGCTAACAAGATGCTCAGAGCTGCTGATGCTGCTGACCCAAGGGCCACATTTTGGACAGCCAGGGTCTAGAGCAGTGCTGGACGCATTCTAGAACTGCACTCACCAATAGAGGGCCACAAGGCATGGGAAATAGTCAGCACTTGAAATGTGGCTGGTGGGAGTAAGGCACTAAAATGTATTGTTTTATTTTAACTTACTTTTCCCTTAAATGTAGGCGGCCATGTGTGGCTGTGATGTTGGACAGTGCAAGTCTAACTCCTGATTCACTCTCTGTAGAGACGGATTTACCCGATCGTGCAGGACGAGGAGGCCTGTGGCCAGGAGGACGAGGTCAGGGGCTGGCTGGGCTGGAGCTGAGCTGCTCCTCTTAAAGACTTGTGTCTTCCTTTTTTCAGCCCCACATGGCACCTGACTTTGGGGAGCACCTGTTGCCCCCCGTTCATGAGCTTTCCTGAGCTGCTTCAACATGATCCGCTTTTACAGGTTCCTCCCCCGCACCCTACAGGTTTCACTAGGCCTCTGCCTTTTCCAGGCTGCAGAATCAATACGAAAGCATCAGTATGTCCAGCTTTCAAACCTGGAACGGCCTCTCTCCAGTGTGGTTTCTTCTCTCCTTTCCCTTTGGCCATGAGGATGTATACACCTTGATTCCTCTACTGTTTCTGCGGGGGTCTGGGGAGGATGCAGAAATGAAAGCTTGGCCCTCCATCTACTATGCGTAACCCTCTGCAATTTTGTTTTTAAAGATTTTATTGTTTTAAGTAATCACCCAAGTGGGGCTCGAACTCACGACCCCAAGATCAAGAGTCACAGGGTCCACTGATGAAGCCAGCCAGGTGCCTCCCCCCTTTGCAGTTTTTAAAAAGATAAAAATGGTTCTGGGGCGCCTGGGTGGCTCAATTGGTTGAGCATCTAACTTCTGATTTCAGTTCAGGTCATGATCTCAGGGTCAGGAGATCGAACCCCACATCTGCTAGGCATGGAATCAGCTTGAGAGTCTCTCCCTCTCCTCTCCCTCCCCCTCTTCATGCCCACAATCTTTTTTTCTTCTTTCTCTCAAATAACTAACTTAATTAGAAAAAAAAAAATAGTTCCCAAACTTTGTTTCTCCCGGGATGATGCAACACTCAATTTGTCCCTTCATCTCTCATTTTCCTTTGGGCCGGGATATTTGTCGTGCCCAGGAGCCTAGAGAAACCATCCCTAAGTCACTGCCGAGCCTGAGGGCTGCTGGAAGAAGTCAAAGGCTCTGCCTGTCTGGGGAGAAAGAGCCTGGCTAACCCACTCAATGTGGTTTCTTGATTCTGTAAAGGGACTGGGGTGCTCGGGCGGGGTCGGACCGCCGCCTCCTCCCCTAGCAGAGCAGAGCAGAGCAGGGAGAGCATTTATAAGACTAAAGACTTTCTAAGCCTTTGGCAGGGAGGAGATTTGGAAAGGGGAAATTGAGACTGGTTATCAGTTAACTAACAAATCACACAGATGGGTGGAGGCTGGGCTGAGCGGGCCCTTCAGGACAGAGGAACTACAGACGGATGTACTTGAAGCTTAGGTTGGAGGTAGGTGCTAAGGCTTATGGGAAACAGCTTGCGTGGCAATGGGGGTGGGGGACAGTCAAGACTGCCTAGTTGTCCTCTTGCCCCACACCCACTCCCACCCCATGCCCCCGAGCTCACCCACACAGCTATGCCCCAGCTAGCCGGCCCAGGGTCTCCGGGACCCTTTCTCTGCTCCTCTCACAGCACTTCTCCCATACTCCCTCCCGCTGGGTGCTGGTACCCACGGCTCCCTGGGTATGTGATCTACCTTCGAATCCCGCACGACAGCAGGATATGCCTTTTCAGGCTCGTTGGAGGAGGTAGGAGTGGATTGAGTACAAACCTTGGGGTCAGTGAGATGAGAGTCGAAATCTACCATGTGTGAGGCTGAGTGATGACCCCCAGCAGTATCCACATCCTAATCCCCCAAACCTGGGACCCTGTCCCCTTAATGGCAAAGAGGAGTTTGCGGGTGTGATGAAATTAAGGGTTATGAGATGGGGAGATGATCCTGGGTTACCCAGGTATGGCCAATGTAATCACGAAAATCCCGTAGGGAGGCCAGAGAACCAGAGAGAAGGAGGCATCATGATGGAAGCAGAGGTCAGAGACACAGACACAGGAAGATGCTATACCGTGAGCTTGGAGGTCAAGGTGGACGGTGGGGCCTTGGGCCAAGGAATGCTGGTGACCTGCCTAAGCTAGAACAGACAAGGAAACAGATTCTCTTCTAGAAGCTCCAAAAGGAACACAGCCAGGCCAACACCTCAATTTTAGCCCAGTGATGCTGATTTTAGGCTTCTGACCTCTGAAATGCTAAGAAAAGCAATTTTTTTGTTGTTTTTAGTCACTTCGTGTGTGGTGATTTGTTACGCAGTCCTAGGAAATGAATGCCTCCTAGCTCTGCCTTGTATTAGCCCAGAGACCCCGGGCCAGTTACCTGCCCTCTCTGAGTCTCACTTCTCTCCGCGGGAAAATAGAGGTTACATGTGAAGAACTCAGCATGGTAGCAGGTACTCAGCAGGCCCTGGATGGACGGGCCGTGGTCCTGTTTGCAGTCACCGTTTGCAATCACCGTCCTGTTTGCAATCACCGTCCCCGTCTCTGCCGACCTTCTGTCCACAGATGTAAGTACAGACTAGACATTTTCTTTGTTGTCTAGACATTTTTGGGGTAGAAAAGATAGGGAACTGTTGCCAGGCCTCTAGTTCTTCTCCAGCCTGGGGCGATTTGCCTCCCTGAGGACACTCAGCACGCCTAGAGACCTGGGGGTGCTCTGGCAGCTCATGGGCAGAGGTGGGGGATCCTGCCTTTCCCAGGGTGGTCCCCACAGCACAGAATTACAAAATATTGGGGAGCCTGAGTGGCTCAGTGCATTAAAGCCTCTGTCTTCAGCTCAGGTCAGGATCCCAGGGTCCTGGGATCAAGCCCCGCATCGGGCTCTCTGCTCAGCAGGGAGCCTGTTCCTCTCTGCCTGCCTCTCTGCCTACTCGCGATCTCTGTCTGTCAAATAAATAAATAAAATCTTTAAAAAAAAAAAAAAAAGAAGAAGAAGAAGAAGAAGAATTCCATACAGGCTTCTTTTAAAAAAAAAGAAGAATTACGAAATGTGAATGGTAAATGGGGCCGTGGCCCAGGAACCCTGCCACCCTCTGGATGTTTGTCGTACCTCTTGGGCTCACAACATCAACAAGGAGAAAGAGGGGTGAGCACAGTCCTGGCCCAGCAGGGTTGTGGACCCCCAGAGCATCCCCAGGAATATTCCTTACCTCCTGGGAGGTTTGGCTGCTGTGAGCAATCTCAAGGTGGAAGGTCCAAGTTGGATCCTCAGCTCCTGCCCTCTCTTGCTATGAGACTTTGGGCAAGTCACTTAACCTCTCTGAGCCTATTGTCTGTCAGCAAAGTGGCCATAAAACAACCTACCTTGTGTTAAGAGCAACCGTGTCGAAGCCCAGTGCCTAGCGCTGTGTTGGCATCTTAAACTGTCACTCCCCGTCCTGACGGCGTGTCAAGGGAGAATTCTTTCCCTCCAACCTATTCCTTTAAGGGCATCAACTTTTTAACCTTTTAACCTTTCTCTCCCTTGGGGTCAGTGGGACACATGCAGGCTTACATGAGCCTTCAGGTGGAGTTTGAGGACTCTTGGGAGCTGGCTGTTGGCTTGCAAGGGCGAGACCCAGGGGCAAATGGAAGCCGCGGGTCAGATTCCAGCTCTCGGTCAGTCCCTGCCACAACGCCCACAGGTCTTCTTCCTGCCGACTCCTGGCACGGCCTGTGCTGCCCTTTTGGCACCAGGCACAAATCTGCCTTGTGACTGCTTTCATCTGGGATTTCTATTTATATCTCTCGGTACAGGGAACTTATCAGGCTTGCGTCTTGGCTGGAAGCTCTTTGGGGGCACCTCTCATTAGAATGTGGGCCCAGGGGCGCCTGGGTGGCTCAGTGGGTTGAGGCCTCTGCCTTTGTCTCGGGTCCTGATCCCAGAGTCCTGGGATCGAGCCCCGCGTCGGGCTCTCTGCTCCGTGGGGAGCCTGCTTGCTCCTCTCTCTCCCTGCCTGCCTCTCTACTTGTGACCTCTGTCATAAATAAATAAAAAAAATAAAATCTTTAAAAAAAAAAAAAAAAATTTAGAATGTGGGCCCAAAAATCAGAAATAAAGGATGTTCAAGCCATTGACAGGGCAGGTCATTAAGACTTGATAGATGTGGTGGATCTGAAACCTGAGCTTCCGGATGCAAAGGCCCCTGCTTTTTCCAAAGGACTTCACTATGACATTGATCAGGCCTCTCAGTCATCAGGGCTGGGCTAGGCAGGGTTGGGGGGGGCAGTGATCCCCACTCAGTATTGACTGGAGGAAAGAATCTTTTTTTTTTTTTTTTAAGATTTTTTTTTTAAGATTTTTATTTATTATTTGACAGACAGAGATCACAAGTAGGCAGAGAGAGGAAGTGAAGCGGCTTCCCACTGAGCAGAGTGGCGGATTCGGGGCTTGATCCCAGGACCCTGGGATTATGACCTGAGCTGAAGGCAGAGGCTTTAATAAACCACTGAGCCACCCAGACACCCCTGGAGGAAAGAATCTTAAAGGAAACAATTCCAGGAGCTCCTGGGTGGCTCAGTCAATTAAGCGTCTGCCTTCAGTTCAGGTCATAATCTGGGGTCCTGGAATCAAGTCCCACGTTGGGCTCCCTGTGAGAAGCCTGCTTCTCCCTCTGCCTCTGCCCCTGACCTCCCCCCGACCCCCGCAACACTCACTTGCTCTCTCCCTCTGTCTCTCTCAAATTAAATCTTTTTTTAAAAAGAAAACAATTCCATTCCAGTTAGGTATCTATGGCATGCTCTTGCCCTCTCCATCCAGCAAGCCCCGCAAGCCCCGTGCTCTACCAGTCCCATGAGGATTTTTGCCTTCCTGGCAGAGGTTTTACTATTCCTCAGTGGAAATGGAAGAGAAGGTTGAACCCTCCAGAAATTCTAGTGAATCCCTCTTCAAATCCCCTCCTTGGGACATAGTTTCATGGTCTGATTTTCTGACTTCCCTGTTCATATAGAGTTTGACCATATCAGCAAACACTTGACCAGGTAGAGAACTGGGAGCTCAAGGTCCAAGGAGAGCAGGGAGAGCACAGACTGAGGATAGAAAAGCAAGAAGAGGGGCTAGGAACTGACCTTGACCATTCACCCACCACCCATCAGGGACCATGCTGGGTAATTATAGCTCCCTGATTGTCACAGCCTTACAAGATAGCACGCTATCCTTACAAATGAAAACACTGAAGCCTAAAAAGTGCCTCAGCTCATAGAGCTAGCTGGTCAGAGATGAGGTCAAGATCAAAACCCAGGTCTCCCTGACCCCAGAGCCCTCGCTGGGTCATGACCTCCTAGACAGCGTGCTCTGTCACAACACTACCAGGAGGTCTTGAGATCCACCCAGGAGGAGCTGGACTTGCTCTCCTGAGGGCCCATACCAATGAGGTCAAGGCTAACAGGGGCCAGTGCAAAGTCTTACACTTAAGTTCAAAATGACATTTGCACAGGAGTGTAATGGAGACCTGGTTACTGGGCAGCAGCTTATCGTAATATTGTCCCGTCATAACGCGGCTGCTGTTGCCTTGTATTTCCAAAGCACTTTGAAGTTTAGAAAGCCCTTCTTCCACTTACCGAACTCAGAGCTTTGATGGACCATAAACAAGCATGAGAGTAAGTCTGGAAAAGGTTTGGGAGTATACCAATAGGGTGTGTATGCTGCAACAGCCTGTAAGGGTAAAGAGCTATTTGTTTGCATTAATCCAGTGGAATATCAGTAGACTTTGGGCTCAGCCACTGTTCTAAATGTATTACACGTTTGATCTCTGTTAATTCTCACAACAACCCATGTTGCACAGATCAGAAACCAAGAGGGGAAGAAAGTCCGACCAAGGTCACAGAGCTAAAATTCAGGCTTAGGTCTGAGAAGTATCAAGACAAATGTCCTTCTGGACATTTCAACCCCCCAACCCCACCCCGGAGATAGGGGTCCCATTTGGGGTGCTGTATTTAACAGGGACGTTAACACAGAGTAATGATCTCACAAAGGACACGATCATTGTAAAGATTGTTTGAAGGAGCTTAGTATATTTGTCCTGGAGGAGAAAATGGTCAGAGAACATATCATTGCTGTTTTCATGGGCGTAAAGCTCCTTTCTTTAGAAATAGGTTGGGTTCCCAGGACGTGTACCAACCGTTTGTTGGTTAGTGTAAACGGGATAAACTGTAGCCAGCTGCTGGCGCCACCTACTGGTGGGAGGTAAAATTGATGGGCTGACTGGGACCGCTGTCGCTGTTCATCCCTGAAGCTTGGTTTCACCTTTCTTACACAGAAGTGCTCAAATCTGGTGGGTTGTGCATAAGACGCAGCATATGTACCTTTATGGCAAGAGAATTAGGACCAATGGGTGAAAATTATAAGGAAGGATATTTTGGTTTTGACATGAAGTTTAGTTTTCTGAAAAAAATCTACAAAACTCTAGGGGCTGATTGGGAGTAGTGAGGTTCATGTCTGTGGGAGAAACCAATTCATGCTGAATCTCCCAAGGTTTGGGCAATGGGAAGAAATCAATCCCAGTGTTTTGGTGGGTCTGGGGTCTTCCTGGGTTACCTACTCTGAGTTACAGTTGGCCGTTTGAGTGGGGTCTGCCAGTGTTGGTAGCATCTTTGTTGTCTTATCCAGGGAGGAACTTCTAGGGTTCCAACGGGACCGAGCAGTGGGGGAGATACTTGGAAGAGGTGAGATCTGGGAATGTTTATCTTCCAGATACGGCTTGAACATTTGACCAAGGGATAGGCAGAGAGGAGTGACTCAGAGGGTAAATGGTCCTGACCTTCCATCACTTCCCAGACTGACCTCCCACACAGGACCATTTGTAAACAACCCAGGGGAACAACAGTTCCTTGTAGATTCTGTAAATGCGATTAAGGCTGAAGACAGAGGCTGAAGACAGAGGTTCAGAGTGTGGCTGAGAGCAGGGACCAGTCAGACAGGACCGGTCAGGGGTCTGGGGCAGAGCTGAGCCCCAGCCTATGTGGGTTTTCTCATCAAAGCTTTGCGGATTCAGGGCCTGGGTGCCAGGCCATTTGTGTCTTGCATATTCCCCGGGAGGCTGTCCAGTAAGGATATGCGGAGAAGGGGCCATGGGGTAGGACAGACCCTGGCACAAATCCTAGCATGACACTCCGTTAGCCTTGTGAGTCTAGGTTGATTACTTCTGTACTGTGAGCCTCAGCTTTTTCATCTGTAGAAGGGGCAGTGATTCCACGTTCCTTACCCAAGAGGTATGAGGATTTAATGAGACCTCCTTCATAGAGCACTGAGTACCATGTTGGCACATAATTTATTATTAATTATTATTATTATTATTTATTATTATTAAATTAACCTCTGTTAGTGAAAACCATTCCCACTCTCCCTGCCCCCTCCTTGCTTTTCTGTGGCCATGGATCTGGTAACAGACACATTGGATACTGAAAAGCCCTTGCTGGGCCTCACTTGGTTAACAGGAATGGCTGGGTCCCACACATGAAAACACCCACAGCCTTGGCCATCAATGTCCCACCGCCCTCCCTCCCACCTTCCCTGATGGGGCAGGAACAGAGATGTGATTGAGAGCCTTGGGGCCTGACATAAGGCAAGATATACTCTGAGATGACTCACTGTTCCCTCAGAAAGAATACCCTGCCTGTCCGAAAGGAGGTCTGCACCCAGAAGTAGGCCCCCTTGAGGTCACCTTGAAGGGTCTGCGGAGGAATCTGTGTCCTGGTGGCCTTGGGCAGCTGCGTTACTGGTCAGTGTGTGTGTGTGTGTATATGTGTGTGTGTATGTGTGTGTGTGCGCGTGCACACGCGCCTTTTTCCATTGTAACCTGTCAGGAGCCCCTCTAGACACACAGGTACGAGCAGCAGATTGGTGAAGTGAGCTTTGAAGTTTGCAGGCCCAGGTACATAGGCCAGCTCTGCATCTTCCAGACTGTGTAAGCGGGCAGAGAAAGCTTTAGAGTCCCAAACCTTGGGGTCCTCCTCTGATCCAGGGGAGGGGAAACCCTATTTTACATGGCCTTCGCTAATTAAATCAAAGCATGGATTAAAAAAGAAAATGCCTGGCCCAAGGTCTTGGCACGGAGTGGGCACTTGGGTGATGGTGTCTATCATTTTTGTGCATGTTGGTCCAAAGGAGATGTGTCCCCCAGGCAGGGTTTAGCCTTATCAGTGACGATGCCATGCCTCTCTCACTAAGTAACCCTGGATCAGTGGCTATTTGTCTCTCTTGTTCTGTTTTTAAAAGGAATTGAATTAAAAACAGTATTTATGGGTCTTCTCAGATTAATATTGGTGTGGGTAGAAGCAGATGGTTTAGGCAAATGCATCATAAAACTCTTTACGATCAGATGGGGGAATGATGGGCAGTGGGGGGCAGGTGCCTCTCCTTCTTGGGAGTAGCAGTGGGGGCAGGGGTTGGGGGAGACTTTCATTCCATATTGTCATATGGGTCCTAATTTATTTTTATAGAAAGAATTTTTCCTTGTTTTGAGCTCCAGAGAGCCACCTGGCTCTGAGTTCAGCAAATATTTGCTATTATCCTCACCCCCATCCCCCAAATACTCAGAGCTGCCATTTATCAAGCACTGAAAGCACTTTCCATACTTAACCTTGAACCCTCAGCTCCCTTGGGAAAAGCCACCTCATTTTACAAACGAGCAAACCAAGCTGGGAGAAGTTCAGCCACTTGCTTCCGTACTTCTCCTGGCAGAGGTGAGAAGAACCGGCCAGTTTATCTGGGAGACGTAGGAGGAGGATACAAAAAAGACCCCAAACAGCCTCTACCCTCAAGGACCCGGCAGTGAACATGGGAGGCTAACTGCCAGACAGAGCGACTGAGACACATGCTGTGGTCATGCTTCTTTGCGGAGTTCTGCTGTGGGAACGGAGGACCAAAGGCTAATTCTGGCTAGGGGATGGGGGAGCCTTCTTAGGCATGGCTAGGCTCAGTCCTGAAGGATGTGTTCATTTTGGAGAGGCAGCCACCAGGGGAACATGGCCAGTGGGCCTGTTGAAGGAGGTCAGGAGACAGGAAGCCCAGCGAGGAAGAAAGGTTGACCAGTACAAAGAGTCAGGCAGAGCCACACAGGGCTCCTTGGGAGAGCCCAAGTCATGGGAGTCCTGAGGATCTGGTGTTTGGGAGGAAGGGACAGACAAGAACTATGGGTTTTTAAGTAGTGCCCCGTGGCTTAAAGGAGGGCAGAGAAGGTGAAGGCAGAGAGGGCCATTCTGAGGCTGAGGCCCCCATGGGGTGGGACAGGCCACAGCCACCAGAGGCCCCAGCCTGACGACCTGCCTCCAGTTCAGGTGCGCTGACCCATTTCCATCAGGAGCTGGGGGAGTGGGGAGCTGCGGCCGGGAGGTGGGAACTCTCAGGAGATGTCCACTGTGGGAAGGGGGGGGGGGGGGGGGGGGGGGGCACGGAGCCTGGGCAGCAAGGCCCAGGAATGCCGGGGGAGGATGGAGTGGTCCCTTGTCAGGGCAGTCAGGCAGAGGTTGATGTGAGGAGCAGAGAGACTAGAGAGGCTGGAAACAGCCAGTGAAGTGTTTTCGCTGCCAGCTGTTCAAGTGTGGGCACTGGGAGACGATTATTGTTTTTTTGAGCCTGAGAATGCTCTGTCTCTCTCTCACTAGAATGTGAGCGTCTGGAGGCAAGGAAGTCTACCTGGCCTTTCACCAGTGTGTTCCCAGCTCCTAGCACAGCGGCCGTCACTTAGTAGGTGCTCAGTTAGTATTTCTTTAGTAAATATGTAGAACCACAGTCTGTATATGCGGACGTGGTAAACATTTTAAAACTTGGATAAGAAGACACACTAATGGTCAAGGTCGTGGTTACTTCGGGGGGAGGGAGGAAATGAGGTAGGAGTAGAAAAAGGATTTCAGCAGAGTCTCGCTTTTCTTCTTTAATAAAGAAGAACTGAAGAGAATAGGATCGTGAACATTCGTTCCATCTGAGTGCTGGGTACATGCACTCCTATGACATTATTATTTATAATTTTAAAATATTTATCTTAAGAAGAAAATGAATTGGGTGACTGGGTGGCTCAGTCGGTTGAGCATCTGCCTTCGGCTCAGGTCATGATCCTAGGGTCCTGGGATCAAGCCCCACATCGTGCTCCCTGCTGGGGGTGGGGGTCTGCTTTCCCTCTCTCTCTCTACCCCTCCCCCTGCTTGTGCACGCTCTCTCTCTCAAATACATATATAAAATCTTTTTTTAAAAATGAAAAAATGCAAATTGGTGTACAAATATTGTGTTAGGTGTAAAGAATATCTCTTCTCCGGAAGATGGAGTGACCGCCATGAAGCCCATGGCTTCTTAGCGTGACAAATAGGCCTGGATAATTCTTTCCTTGGTGGCGATCCTTCACAGGCCTCCAGACTGTCAGCAGCTACAGTGAAGCAGGAAACCCTCGTGCGTGTCCCTCCTCTTCTCAATGCCTGTCGTTCAGAGCACGTGTGGATACTACCATAGGCTCAGAATACACTTCTTGGGAGGATCTCAATTACTCGTTCCTGAGGGCATGATGTTGCATGAGCGGCGTCCCTCCTGGCTCACTCCTTAAGTGTAAAATCGCAGGCTTGTGAATTTGGATTCCTGCCGCCATCAGGGAAAGAAGCTATACTGTGCCCTCAGAGAGTCTGTTTGGGTCCAAGCTCTGTGTCTTCCTTACTGTGTGACTTTTGTCCCTTCACTCAACCACTCTGAGCCTCAGTTTGCTCAGCAGCCAAAGGTGATGACTGAGAAGATGATTAACGAGTGAGCTTGATACAGGTGTGAAGCCTGTAACAGGGCCCGGTGCCTGGCGGACGCTCAGCACACATGGCCTGTCCTCCCGCTGAGGGCTGTGTGCGGCCTGGCCTTTGTTGTCCTGCCATCCCAAGCCATGTCTGTCCCTCAAGGCCCATGCAAATTTAGCTTGTCCTTGAAACCATTCTTCACAGCCAGGGATGGCTTATGTCCCTGACTGCTTGGTAGCATAGTTAAATTTTCCATCTACTTGCTTATTGGTTTATTTATGTTGGCCTCCCTAGATTGCAAAGCTTCTGAAAGCAGGAGCATCGTTTTGGGCATCGTTACGAGATGCTGACTGCCGCACCCCGTGTCCTGGGTTAAATGCGAACTTGGGGCTCCATGAAGCCTAGGGGACTTTACTTTCATCAGGAAAATGGCAATCATCGCCTCCCTCACACAGTTTCTAGAAGATAACTGTTTAGACATTCTGGGTACAACCTCATTAGGAAAAATTTAATAAATATTATTGAATTAATTTAAACAACCATGAACGATGAAGTTCTTTACAAATGTCAGACATTATTTTTAATTCTCCACAGTAGACAGTGAAAGGACTTGTATTTGTTTACTTGCTGCTAAGAGAAACCGCCTGCTTGACTCTTCTCTGGTCATCCAGGTGAGGACCAAAGGAGGCATCACACAGGCATTGTAAAGCTCACCCTGGTGTTAAATGAAATTTTATCTTTGTTCTTCCCAGGATCGAGATGACCACAGCCACCCCTTTGGGGGGTACTACCTTCTTCTCCTTGAACGTGACCACCAGAGAAGAAGACTTTCTGTACAAGAGTAAGGTCAAGTTGGCTTGGCAGCCAGGGGAGGGATGGTGGGATGAGAACTGTGGTCTTCTCCTGGTGTTGAGGTCAAGAGCGTGGGTTCCGGAGATAGACTACCTGGGTCCCCAGTGGCACTTCTGCCATAGGCCCGTGAGCACGTGACCTCATAGCTTTGTGTCTGTTTCCTCGTCTGTAAGATGGGGATATTAATGAAGCTACTCTTAGCATCACACACGTGAATGGTGTGAAGACTAAACCAGATGACCACGTAAGGAGCTTAGAATAGCCTCAAGTCACACAAACTACCTAATGAGTAGTAATGTGACTAGTGTTGTGACTACTGCTGTGACTCCTGTTGTCATCAGGGACTTTTGGGGTCTGGAGGGCAACGGACATTGACTCTCCTGTAAGAGGTCCCTCAATGAGTCACCTTACAATGTAACTACTTTCATATTCTTCATACTGTTTTTACAAGGCAAAACCCATCAATTGACAAAGGAGTAAATGAGTGGGGGTGGGAGTAGTCCTTGGGAGACATTTGGCAGGAACAAGGGATGCCCGGAAGGAAACTTAACAACCACTCTTCAGAATACCAGTTAATCACGTGAGGGGAAGTTGGGACTGTTTCCGTCTTTTCTGTTGGTCTGGCACGTACCCCCCGCACGTGGAACAGGCTTCCCAACACACGTGGAGTGTTTCCCTAATGATGACAGCTCCAGACCATGGTCCTGGCAGGAAACCTATTTCTGGCAGGATGTGGGTCTTCCACGGAGACCCAGAAAGGGTCAGTCTTGGGACAGGGTCCTGTGTGTCTGCCTGCTCCTGGCCAGGTGGGGACACCTACAGAGAGAGGCCTGTCGAAGTAGCTCAAAACAGTTCTGAAAGGAAATGCAGGGTAGATTGAATCTCCATCAGCAAGATGGGAACGATTCTGCTCTTATTTAACTAAAAGAAGGGTTCTCAACTAGATGATTCTGCCCCCTAGATGAGATGGCCAGAGATCAAAAATAAGATACAGAATACCCAGTTACATTTGAATTGAAGAGTAACAGTATTTGTGCACTATAAGGACATGCCATGTAATAGGTGAGACATCGCAAAAATTACTCATTATTTGTCAGAAATTTTAATTTAAATAAGTACCTGGTACTTTATCTGGCCACTTTACTATCAGGGGACATTTGACAATGTTTGGACACTTCTGCCTGTCACAGCTGGCGAGGAGAAAGCAGTATTAATGACATTAGTGAGTGGAGGCCAGAGATGCTGTTGAACATTGTACAGGGCACGGGAGGGTCCCCTCAGCAAAGGGTTATGCAGGCAATGTTGAAAAACAGTGGATTAAAGTATTATCACAGAACTCATCAGAAAAGAGACAAAAAATTACTCCATAACAGAATCCCCACCCCAGTCCTTTTCTTTCTTTCCAGTCTTTCTTCTGTGAATATTTGGACATAGTTTTGTTTTTGTTTTTATTTAGTAAACCTTTTCATAAGAGCATTACATACCTTTAAAAAAAAACCAAAAGGCACAAATCCTAAGTGCACAGATGGGTGAATTTTCACAAAATGAACACAGTTAGGTTAGGTCACCAGTCTGCAGATCAAGAAGAGGACCATCCATCACCAGGATCCCAGGCGTCCCAGCGCCCCTTGCCACCCTGTCCCCACCTGGTCAAGGGAACCTGCTATTCTGACTTCGCCCACTGGCCATTAGTTCTACCTGGTTTGGAGCTTTATGGAAATGGAAGTATACCGTACACACCCTTTTATTTCTGGCTTCTTTTACTCATCGTTATGTTTTTATGCATATATTTTAGTGGTTGCAACATAATGTGTATATGTGGGTATGTACAAAATACCATATCCTCTTCTCCACATGTCATTCAGATTATAGTATAATATATCATGAGTTAGGCATGCCATACCTTAATGAATCATTCCCGTATTTAGAATATAAATGATGTAATTAGCATATTGATTCATGCAGCTTTTTCTGTATATAGGATTCTTCCCTAAGATAAACTCCCCAGAATCAAATAGATTGGCTTAAAATGTGCCCCCCCACACACTTTATGGGGGTTTCTTTTTGTATTTTCAGTTTCAGTTCACACAGGGACGTTGATTCTGAACGTGAAATGAGAGGTGGCCATGGGAACTGGTTGCTGATACTGAAATTAGATGCTATTAAGCCACAAGGACATTCATTAGAGCGTTGTTTTTCATGGTATAAAATTAAAAACAACATAAATATCCTCAGTACGGCATTGGTAAACAAATTATGGCACATCTAAACAATGGAGGTCTACACAGCCATCAAAATCATGAAAAACAATGTAATTACATGGAAAGATGATTAGGTTATGGTTGTAAAACTGTGTACAGAACATGGTTCCATTTTTATCAAGTGCTATTTTTCCACTTTTATTTCCTTGAGGTGGGTTTTCAGACAGGATTAATCAGTTACTCAAAAAATGTTGGGTAGGTATTTAATATGCATACCTGCATATACGTGATGGCATTGGTGCATGTATGCATGTGTAGGTGATCCGTGGTTCCTGGGGCAATGAGTTCCCTTTTGGGCTTGTATTTTTAGTTTCAAAATTAACTACAGAAATAATGCTTTTGTATTATCAAAAACAGGGAAGGGTGTTTTGCTTGCCTGTTTCACAAAGGAAGTTGGATGCTATGTTAGGACTGACGACAACAGGATGGCTTGAGATAGGAGTTTGGCAGATGAAGCTCTCTGGGGGGAGGGGTGCACTGCTGCTCTGGGTATGTCTCTGCCCTGGGGTCAGTAGTCAGGGTGCCAGGACAGCACATTCTCTCCCTGCCTGATCCAGTGAGGATGCGAGGTGCTGGGTGGAGGTCCCCCTCTTAGTCTCTGGATGCTTCCCTTTTTTCAAGTTGCACATTTGCCATTTCCACGTTTCTCCTCTTAGGTTCTGGAGCCATTGTTGCTGCCATTGTGGTAGTTGTCATCATCATCTTCACTGTGGTTCTGATCCTGCTGAAGATGTACAACAGGTACGCGATGCCCTGGGGTCTGATGGTCTTGTCCCTTCCGTGATGTCAGAGTGAATGGGAGCTAACACTTGTGGGTGCCAGCCGTGTGCCAGGAGGTACCCATGAGTCCTTCGTCAAATGCTCTAACCCTTTGTGGGCCCTTTTTTGACATCTGTTCTCCTGTAGGAGCTTCATGGTAACCAAATATTTTGGTACCTGCAGAAATATTTGTTAAATATTATAATCATGTCAATGCTAATGGCCTTGAACACTGCAGTAAGGTAACTTACAGTTATGGAATAATATGATTCAGTCTTTTTCTCTCAGAGAGCCCTCTGCTAGGCTGTGTTGAGCAGACCATGTGAGTATTTAAGGGGACAAATACTGGAATGCCTATACCCCCAGCTCCACTTTCTGGGACCCAATAGGAGGAAAGAA
The DNA here is from genome assembly GCF_022355385.1 of Mustela nigripes. Taxonomy (NCBI): domain Eukaryota; kingdom Metazoa; phylum Chordata; class Mammalia; order Carnivora; family Mustelidae; genus Mustela; species Mustela nigripes. The sequence goes on from NC_081570.1 coordinate 17,777,086, forward strand.
CATCATGTGATTGCCTAAAGACTCAATGTTGTGTAATCACCTTTAAGTCCCAGCTTGGCTAGAAGGTTATTTTTCCCAGGCAAGAAATCAAAATAGACTATAAACACAACCACATCATAGAAGACTTGGAAGCCATTAAAAAAAAAAAAAAGATACCGTAGAAGTGTGTTTATTGATGAGGACAGCTGTTTACAATATACTGGCAAAGTATAAAAAGATAATATGTACATTATAGTTACACACGTGGGTCACACACACAAAACCAAGGATTCAAATTCTACAGGGCCAGGTGTTAATATCCAGTGTGTCCGCATGATGGGATTGCTGGTTGGCTGGTTTTTGCAGGGGGAGGGGGGACACATCTTTATTTTGAGGAGGTGCCAACATGCATTGTATAATGTTATTTATAAAATATATGTTTTATATTATATATTATATGTGTATAAAATGTATATATTATGTACGCATATATGGTATACATCTATTGATCTCTTATGATGTGCGAGGCATGATTCTAAGCTCCCTGTATGTATTAACTCATTGGATCCTCACTACAACCCTACCAGGTGGGTGATTCTATGTCCCCCAATTTTGTAGGTGTGAAACACGCACTGAGAAATGAGCCAACAAGCCCAAGTTTACTCAGCCTTGCTGGCAGAGTTGGGATTTTTTTTTTATTTTATTTTATTTATTTATTTATTTATTTATTTATTTATTTGAGAGAGACAGAATGAGAGAGCATGAGAGGGGGAAGAGTCAGAGAGAGAAGCAGACTCCCCGCTGACCTGGGTGCCAGATGTGGGTGGGACTCGATCCCGGCACTCCAGGATCATGATCTGAGCTGAAGGCAGCTGCTTAGCCAACTGAGTCCCCCAGGTGCTCCAGAGTTGGGATTTTTAAACCCAGTACATGTGGTTTCAAAGAAAATACTCACACCGCCATATGTAATAATAATAATAACGCTTAATAAGTTATTTTTAAAATTTTGAGGGTATTACAGTTTGGATCCATCCCAGACCAGGAAGTGGCATCCAACCACAGTGTCTGCCTTTTATTCCTGGCCATCACTGCTGGCGCTCTGAGCCCCTTTCCTGGTTGTAATCTGGGGCGAGATCTACCCACCCCACCCTGTTTACAATGATGCCGGGGCTGCAACTCAGAGACTGGAGCTCGGTCTTTGGTCTCTCAAAGGCAGGCAAGTCATTTAACCTCCCGGAGCCTTGATTGTGTCATCTTTAAAATGGAAGCCTCTCCAAGTGGGACAGCTGAGTTTCGGTTACGTGGAGAATGCCTTTGTTTTGAGAAGTAGTCAGGGGCGACGTGGCGTGACATCTGCAATGGACTCAAATAGTTCAGGATTTTAAAAGACTCTCTGTGTGTATATGTGTGTCCACATGCGTAAATGAACCGAGAGAGACAAAGAGGCAAATGTGGCAAACTGCTGGTAATCAGTGAATTGTTCCACGAAGGGTACACAGGTATGAATTGTACTATTTGTGCAACTTTCCTGAGCATTTGAAATTTAAAAAAAAAAAAAAAAGGTTAGGTGGTTAGGTCATCTTGTTAGGTCAATAAGATGAAATTTCATGTAGACGTTTGAATTAATGATTGTTGTAGTCATTGAATTTTCTGACATGTGAAATGAAAGATTGGATATACATTTTAAGTCCATTCTCTTCTCAATTATGCAAAAAGTTCTTAAATATTTCTAGCAGTCGACTTGGCAAATGTAAGGAAACTGCAAAATTTAACTCCTGCCCCAACTGGGAATAGAAAAAAAATCATAGTATTTTCATTTTGTCTTTAATATAATCTTAATATAGGACACTCATTCTTTAACAGGAGAAAAAGCATTTTCAATATCTAATCTAAGTTACGCACAAAAATAGAAGGGTCAGGCTAGCTGATGTCTAAGGCACCTTCCGGTTAGTTGTACAATTCTGTGGTTGGCAATCAAGCAACATGATTTAATGATGATCTATGTTAATGTCCTTGCCAGAATCAAAATCACAGGGTATAGGAGGTGAAAGACTCAAGCATTGCATGGGTATCTCATTCCAGGAAGATGAGGACCAGGCGGGAGCTGGAGCCCAAGGGGCCCAAGCCAGCCTCCCCATCTGCCTTGGGCTCAAACAACAACAGCAGCCAACACCCTCCTACTGTGACCTTCAGTCCTGTTGACGTCCACGTGGAAACTCGATGACCGCCCCCCACCACCATGGTGCTATCTTGGCCACCGTCCAAAGAGCCTTCTCCATTCAAGATCCAGAAGCACATTTCTCCTCCGGCAGCTTCACTGAGTTCCTTCCCGTTCCGGTTGGGTCGACAAGGGGCATCTCACGCAAGTCCAGATGCTCAGGCAGCCCCCCAACCCCGCCCTGCCCCACCCTAGCTGCTCCACTTCCCTGCTGCCACCCTTTCAGAAAGCTGTGGAACATTCTTTTGTGCTCTGATGAGGAACGGCTGTGCTGGGAATCCACTGCAGTGGGTGTAGCTGTCTTCCCCACCGTTGCTAGACAGACAGCCCAGGGGTCTTCTGGTCTAGAATCAGGAGTCCAAGCATGCTCCCAAGTATATCACCAAAGGGTCTGCTCTTGAGGTCCGGTCATAATAAGTGCTGTATGTAGCCACAGCTTTGCAGAGCAAAATATTCCATGCCGTTCATCAGGCACAGGGGAACTAACTTGGGCTAACTAACCAAAAAACTAACTTGTTAATCTATAACTTGCTCCAGTACTAGATGACTGCTAGCTAGCTCATGACAACCAGTTAGCCGAATTCTCTGTCTTTAAGAAAGGTAATGGGAAAGACAGTTCTTCTCGAAAGTTTTCTACTTAATCGTAGAGACTCAGAGAAGGAATAGGGTGACCTTGAGGAAAGATGGCCTCTAGGCCAAAAGCTTAGTATAGTGTCTGTGGGCCTGAATGAGCCAGGAGCGGGTCAGAGCCTCTCCTCTCCCTTTGGAGCTGGATTAAGCCTGACTCGGTCTCATTTCTTGGCTTCCCTTTGGATTCTGAGCAATCTTCTCTCTCTCTGGCCATACCTTCCCTCCAACAACCAGTATTAGAGACTGGTAAGATTACAACCCTGTTTATGTGACCTGTGTCTGCCCCAGTCACCCTCGAAGCCCCAAATTCAAAAAGTGTTTCTCTGTACGGAGCTGATCTCTTTAACTCTTAGCCCGGAGAACAATCCATTGAGAGGGAAAAGCATTTTGAAATTAAAGCTTCCCTTCCAAGCCCTACTTCCTGGTCATGTGGACTTGAAAGAATCACATGAAAGCTCCATATTGGGCTTGCTAACCATAAGACTAACAGACTGACTTTAATGAGTGAAGGACTTGGTAGAGCCACTCAGGTGGTCCCTGGCACTCAGCAGACACTTAATAAAGGAGAGCCGGCATTATTGTTACAGTATTTCTTCAACTGTAAGACATATTTGTTCACATGCTAATGATTCTGAAATCAGAATATGTCTTTAAATTGATGGGTCCATAAATGTAGCGGTTTTTTTCTCTCTCCAAAAGCTATTTTTTTTATTCAGTTGTGCACCGTACAATTGAAGGCATCTTGGAAGTGAGGTAATAAATATTGAATCTGTTGCAGAAAGTGACACCGTCTGACCTTTGACCTTAAATTCTAGGGGTCTCTTCCTCTTGGAGTCAGAAATCTCTTCTGAGGGGAAATTGAAGGTTAGGAAGGTAAGAAGGCTGACCCAAGGTCATGGAGTCATGTCATCCCACTATAAAAATACTGGCAAATTCCTCCTCCCCAAACATTTTTCCTACCGACTGTGTTTAAATATCCACCAAGTACCAGGTACTTGGCAAGATGCTTTCACATAAATTATCCCATTGGATTTATTTTTTCCCAATAACCCTGGGAGGAATTATTTGTTCTGTTTGCAGGTGAGAATTGCAGACTCCAAGAGAAGGGTACTTGTCCCCAGTCAGACAGCTAGTTAAGTTGCAAAGATAAGACACAAACCCACATCTTTGACTCCAAAGTGCCTCTCTCTGTCGCACCACTTTCTTCCCTAACATCCTGGCTCAAAGAACATGGATTCTTTTATGGGCCAAACAGGAGAAGGACAGGCTTGTCCATGTGTCTGAGCAGAGGTCAGGAGTCTGACCTCCAAACTGACACTAGGAGCAAAGCCACTTTGGTAGCCTCCTTTGGGCTCCCAGGATTGGAGCCAAAGGACCCCTTTCTGAGCCCATCAAAGCTCTTAGGATTCCTGTTTCGTATCCCATAACCCTTATACTCAAGGAGCAAGGGATGGAATGCCATCCAACCAGGGAAAGGCATTTCCTAAAGGACTCAAACCCCAAATAGATACTTTTTCCCAAAAGTGTTCTGCTTTATAAAAAAAAAATTTGTTTGTTTGTTTGTTTGTTTGGAATGCTCCAGCCCTAAAAGCAAACTCTTCTGCTCATACTGGACTCTTCCTGGAATTACTAGAGGAATCATCCCTTGTTATATGTTCTTTTGCTAAATGAAAGCTTGGAAGTGGAGGAGGGGGAGAGTCTGAGAGGTAAGGGGAGGCCAAGAAAGAGGTTTTAATATTTTGCTTTTAACGAATGAAGATAACTCAATAAGCATCCCTTAAGGGTTCCTATGTGTAAGTTGAGGTGCTACTAAACACATTGTTCCGGTCCCCACTCTCAAGGAGTCTGCCACCGGTCTCCTGGGACAGGGAGCTTGCAACACAGTGGAGTGTTTCATTTCTGTCAGGTGCCTTTCCTAACTGATGCCACCTTATTTGGCCGCTGAATCAATAAAAGATATTAAACATCTAAAGAAAAATGTCTAAAAATAAAGAGACTTAAATCAAACATTTGTTGAGTTGACGTCAATCTATGTTAGAGTTAATGAATACCTTTTCTAAGAATTTCCTTTCCCTAACCATGTAAATACGGTCCTGTGGGAAAGCCTGAGCAGTTGCAAATTGTACTCTTCCTGCTAACAGGTGATGGGGAAGCTGGGTTCCAGCAACCGGCCTTTCCATGAGTGAGAAAACTTGTTAGCATGATTAATTACTTAATTATTAGTTAGTTAATAACAGCTTGATTGTTACAAAAGGAATCCCATTTCAGAGCCTGCTGTTAAACACCAGATGCTCTGATACGTTGAGGTTTAGGGACCCCTGGGAGTGAAGTAGACCTTAGAATGCAACCCAAGTCATCAATGAAGGAGTTTCCAGTTAACTGAGCTTCTGGTGTGTTCTAGGTACATGATGGGTCTTGGATACCTACCAGCTCCTCTAACTGTTACAATCCCCATGTATAGGAACCATCGCTATTTTTACTCTGGAAACACAGGAACAGGAAGGTCACATGTCCTTGGGTGATGCAATGGACAGGTGGCATTCTTGTGGTGACCATTTCTTGTGTTTGGGGAGTCTGCTACTTTAAGAAGCAAGACCACCTCCTGCTGTCAATGCTGAAAAGGACAGTCATCTTCCTGGAGTCCAGAGGCCCTGCTGATCAGGTGCCCCCACAGTGGACTTTGAAGCCAGAAGTTGGTAACATCAAGGGTCAGAGACCATGCAAAATACGCTCTGGTGGCAGGTAGGTTGGCTTGTTGCCTTTCAAAAGTTAGCAACAGTAGCAGCTTGAACAGCATGACGGGCCATTCTTGAGTCCAGCCCTGTAGCTGCTGAGCTGGCTATGTGAGCTTAGTTTGACAGGAACAGCTGTGGTGTCTACCAAATAGGCTCTTTAGTGTGATCTTAAGCCCCATACCTGATAGCATTCCACGGAGACCAGTTTTAGCCTTCTGGAAATTCCAGCAACTACCTTGTTCCATTTTCTGCTTCAACCAGCAGCCACTTCCTGCTGCTAGTGAGGCTGCTAGGGTGGGGGCAGGGAACAGGCTGGTTCACGGCCACCCCCCTCGGAAGTGGCTGCACCAGAACCCAGGTCTCCGAAGCTCTTGCTCTTACACCTGCTTCCAGTGGGCGCTAAGTGATCAAGGGATCCACGATGTGCTATGGAGTCATGGAGAAGGTAGAGTTGCCTCCAATGACCTGTATCTCAGAGACTTCGTTAGGGAGGAAGTGGTTTTTTTTTTTTTTGAAAGATTTTGTTCATTTATTTGACAGAGATCACAAGTAGGCAGAAGCAGGCAGAGGGGGGGGGGAAGCAGACTCCCCGCTCAGCAGAGAGCTCGATGCGAGGCTCGATCCCAGCACCCTAAGACCATGACCCAAGCCAAAGCCGGAAGCTTAACCCACTGAGCCACCCAGGCACCCCAAGGAGGAAGTATTTCAAAAAGGACCTGGAAGAATGGAGAGGACTTCTTTTTTTAAGTAAAGTTTTTTATTTTATTGAAATACAACACACACACTCATACACACATACTCACACGTATGTGTGCAGCTCGTAAGATGTTCACAAACCAAGCTCACTTGTGTAACCAGCATCCAGGAAGCTCCCATCCTCTGCCTACCTGCCTCATGTCCCACAAAAGTTAACCAGCATCCTGACTGCTACCCCCCTAGAACAATTTTGTCCGAAAATAGAATCACAGTGTAAACTTTTGTTTCTGGCTTCATTCGCACAACATGGCATCTGTCACATTTGTTCATTGTGTCACATGGAGCTGAAGGTCGTTGGTGCTCACTGTGGTCACCTTCATTAAGGGATGCCTTTGGTTTATTCACTCTATTGTTCAGTGCACAGAAAAGTTGTTCGCAGTTTGGGTCTGTAACGAGGAGGACTGCTAAGAACAGTTTTGGTCATGTACGTATTTCTGTGGGGAATATTTCCAGTTGAGTATTATACAGGGTAGAGACATATTGAGCCTTCGTCAGCAGTGCCAAACAGAGTTGCACCAACCTATGTTCCCTCTCCCAGTAGCGTAGGGGAGTTCCTCTTCCTCCACATCCTTTGCTAACACTAGGATATTTTCAGAATCTTGCATTTCAGTCATTCCTATGTGCCCACAGTGGTATCTCATGATGGTTTATTTTTTCTCATTTTAGAGAAATTTTAATTATTCATGTTTTTTTCTTTTTTTTAAAATTTTTTTATTTATTTTATTTTTTATAAACATATAATATATTTTTATCCCCAGGGGTACAGGTCTGTGAATCGCCAGGTTTACACACTTCACAGCACTCACCATAGCACATACCCTCCCCAAGGTCCATAACCCCACCCCCCTTCTCCCGACCCCCACCCCCAGCAACCCTCAGTTTGTTTTGTGAGATTAAGAGTCACTTATGGTTTGTCTCATGATGGTTTTAATTGAATTCCCTGATGATTGGTGGAACTAGATCTTTTTTTGTTTTTTGTTTTGTTTTGTTTTTGTTTTTTAAAAAATATTTTATTTATTTATTTGAGAGAGAGAGAGAAAAATAGCATGACCCGGGGGCGGGGGGGGGGCGGGAGGGCAAAGAAAGAGAGAGAGAAGCAGACTTCCGGCAGAGCAGGGAGCACTACACAGGGCTCAATCGCAGGACCCTGAGATCATGACCTGACCTAAAGGCAGACGCTGAACCGACTGAACCACCCGGGTGCGCACCCCCCCCCAGCATTTTTGTATGTTTATTGGCCCTTTAGACGTCATCGTTTGTGAAGTTACTTTTCCATTTGTCTCTTTTTTGGGTTTTGGTTGTCTTCATTTTTCATTATTGACTTGGAGGAGCTTTATGTACATTATGGATATGTCTTTCATCTTTGTTATCCTGTGGCTTACCTTTATTTTTATTTATTTATTTTTAAAGATTTTATTTATTTATTTGACAGAGAGAAAGAGATCACAAGTAGGCAGAGAGGCAGAGAAAGAGAGGAGGTGGAAGCAGGCTCCCTGCTGAGCAGAGAACCCAATGCAGGGCTAGATCCCAGGACCCTGAGATCATGACCTAAGCCGAAGGCAGAGGCTTAACCCACTGAGCCACCCAGGTGCCCCAAAGATTGTTAATTTTATTAATTATTATAAAGAACCAGCTTTGGTTTCATTAATTTTCTCTATTATTTCTCTATTGTGTCTGCCTTTCTAAGTCTATTAATGGTATGCTTTAATGAAAAGAACTTTTTAACCTAAATGGTAATTTACCAATGTTCTCCTTTATAATTAGTACTTTTTGTATCCTGTTTAAGAAATCTTTGTCTACCTCAAGGTTTTGAAGATTTTTCTCATAAGTTTTTTTCCAAAAGTCTTATTTTACTTTTCAGATTTAAACATACAATCCAGGGCACCTGGGTGGATCAGTGGGTTAAGCCTCTGCCTTCAGCTCAGGTCATGATCTCGGGGTCCCGGGATCGAGTCCCACATTGGGCTTTCTGATCAGCAGGGAGCCTGCTTCCTCCTCTCTCTCTCTCTCTGCCTCTGTCTTTTCCTACTTGTGATCTCTCTCTGTCAAATAAATAAATAAAATCTTTTAAAATAAATAAATAAATATATATATAATCCATCTGAAATTGATTTTGGTATATGTGCAAGGTAGGGTCAAGGTTCCTTTCTTCCATATAGATGTCCTATTGACCCAGAACCATTTTTTAAAAAAGATTTTATTTATTTATTTGACAGATCACAAGTAGGCAGAGAGGCAGGCAGAGAGAGAGAGAGGAGGAAGGAGGCTCCCCGCTGAGCAGAGAGCCCGATGCAGGGCTCGATCCTAGGACCCTGAGATCATGACCTGAGCTGACGGCAGAGGCTTTAAACCACTGAGCCATCCAAGTGCCCCCAGAACCATTTTTTGAAAAGGCCATTCTGTCCTGCAGTGTCAACTTTCTTATGAATCCAGTGACTGAGTATGTGTGGTTTGGGTAGAAATTTTGTAGACCAAGAATGGTGGCAAAGACTGGTCAAGTGGGGGAAAAGAAAAGCAAGAATAAAACTTGGGAGTCAAGGCCAACTGTTCAGTTCACTTGCTCTTTCTTGCTTGCCTACATTCACGAGTGCATCCCAGGCCCTGGAGAGACAGTACTGAGTGAGATGGCTATGATCCCTGACCTCAGAGAACTTATTGTGTAGCTTGGAAGACAGTTAAACCAACAACTACAATTCACAGCAATTACGTTTGTGATAGAAGGAACACCAGGGTTTTATATAAGCCTCTTGCTAGAGTGCCTAGTCCGCCCAGAGCTTGGTAGGTAGGAAAAGAGCTCCCCAGAAGAAATGATAATAAACTGAGAGTGGAAAGATTGAATCGGAGCGAATCCGGGGAAGAGTAAGAGGACAGGACAAGAAATCAAGAGAATCCCGCTGGTGAGAGAAGCTTTAGTCTAGCACATGTCCAAGGGAGCAGTGGGAGATGGGGGGTGGGGGGATAGGAAGAGAAGAAAGATTCCAGTATCAAGGATCTTCAATGCTTGGTTATTTTATTTTATTTTTAATTTATTTATTTGAGAGAGAGAGTGAGAGAGAGCAGGAGAGCTAAAAAGGTCAGAGGGAGAAGCAGTCTCCCCATGGAGCCGGGAGCCTGATGCAGGACTCCATCCTAGGATCATGACCTGAGCCGAAGGCAGAGGCTTAACCCACTGAGCCACCCAGGTGCCCCTGCTTGGTTATTTTAAAGGCAGTGGGGAGCCATTGAAGGTGCTTGAGCGTCAAAGTGACAAATTCAGATCTGGGCTTTCAGATTAATCCTGCTGCAGTGTGCAGAATGGACTGGCGTGGGAGAGACTGGAGGAGGGGAGAAGAATTCAGAGTCCAGTTGCAAGAAGTAACACGTGCATCTGTTATCTGTTAGTTTTTAAATGCCTTTTCTAAATAGCCCTCTAATTGCAAAGTTTTGTTCTTTCCCCTTTTTTAAGTAGCTAATTGTGGGTGTGCAGTAACCCAACAAAAATGTCTCCAGGAATTGCCTCGGGCCCACTGGATGGGAGCACACAGCAGGGGCATTGTATCAACTCTGTAGCCTTTTGTCCCCCCAACACCCCTTCCCTGCCCAGAAAATTTCCTGGCAAAGAAGCAAACCGCTGCAGTTCAACACATGCTGCTGTCCCAGACTCTTGACCGTCAGCCCACGCTTGGGAGAAGCAGGTAGAAACAAGACTGACTTTCAGGTCTCTAGTGAAGTGAAGCCCTCTGTCTGATGACAGCCCAGTTATGAGCAGAGAGAGTCCCTTCCCTGCTCAAAACCCTTGAATGAATTTTGCCGTGGCCCCTCGGGCTCTTAAAAATGCTGTGATGCCTTAATCAATCTCAAAGACTTGTAACAGCCAATTTATTCATTCTTTCCCCCTTTCCAGTTCTTGCCTTGGGAGGCACATCGGAGTAAAAGAGATGGAAAAAATGTAAATGTGCGAGCATTCACAACTTTGTGTGGGTTTGGGGTTTTTTAAAGGTTTTATTTTTAAGGAATCTCTATACCCAGCATGGGGCTTGAACTCACAACCCCAAGATCAAGAGCCGTATACTCCAAGACAGAGCCAGCCAGGCACCCCAAGTATTCTTGACTTTGAATGGAGCAGTTTGCTCTGCATAGTAAAGATCAGAGGAGAGAAGAGGGTAATGTTTGTTTTGTTCTGTTTGCTTCTCCCCTCTGGCTGGCCCTCTGCAGAAATCATTCTACCATTCTCTTCCATTCATAGCGCGCTGTCATCTTTGAGTTCAGAGACCACACTCTTATTTCGTCTTCCCTACTTCACCCTGAACCCCCACTGCCACTTTTCTTCTTGCCGTAGACACTTCTCTTAATTTATCTAATTTGTCTCATATTAAAGTCAAACAAAGGTAAGCTTTTCATTGACCACATAGGCTCCTTCAGGTACTGTACTGTGCCACCTCTCTGTTTTCCTGGAGAGCAAAACTCTTCCAAAGTGCTGTCTCGGGAATGGCATTGGGAACAACGTGGTTGGGGACAGAACGGAGTTGAGGAGCAGCCCATAGTCGTGGACAGAGGGCATGAGTGGAGAGAAGCAGATCCCACAGAGGGGTAGTCAAATGAAGTCACTGTCTCCTTCCCTCTGGTCAGCTGGATGGCCAGAGGCCTGGGGACCACCCCTCCAGGACTGCTGACCTGGGTGGCCTTGGGGGTGATGGTGACCAGACACAGGGATAATGGTGACCTGCACGAGCACTTCCATGGCCATTGTCATGGGCACTTATGATGGATTTCCACCAAGAATACAGCCATACCCATGGCCATGGCCATAGTCATGACATACCCATAGCTGCAACCATGGACATTCACATGAGGATTTGCACCATGGCCACTCCTATCGTAGCCCTACCATGGAGGACATGAACATGGCCCTGAGCACAGCCATAGAAGCCATAGGGAGTCTACCGCTCCAGGCATCAAGCTGGACACTGTGGCTGTCTGGACCTGTGGGGCCATAGTGCCCATGTCCACAACTCCTCCTCCTTGTCCCAGAGGAGTCCATGTTCCTGGAGCCACGCTCCCCTCCAGATCTAGTTCCGTTTTGCCTAGGGTGAATTCTTGGCAGATGCCTTCTTGCTCCTCGTCCCTCCTTATTCTCTCTGGAGCACCATGGAAGGGCCCCGTTTGTCTGTGGGACTGTGGGCAGTCGGAGGAATCGTCACCTCTCTTGTGGTAGAGAAATTCATGAGATATGTAACAGGAAGATATGCACATATTCAGGGTTACAGGTGGAAGTCTGGGTTGGAAGACAGGAGCATCCTTAAAAGGAGAAGCAAAGCTCAGAGGAACAAAAAAAAGGAAGTGGGATACAAGAGAGGGGGGAGTGGGGAGGGGACATCACTGCGGTCACTTCTAGAGGTGCTGGGGCTACTGGGGCAAGTTGTCATAATGGTGCCCCAAACCTCCAGCCTCTGACCTCCAGGTCAGAGGTGTGTCGAGGCTGTGCAGGGACATCTGCCAAAAGAAGGAGTTGTATACCAGGGAAGGGGTGACTTCGGCACGGGGACCATCCACGTTGGGCAGTCTTTCAGGGGCTGTACGGTTGAGAATGAGGGATCAGAAGGACCATGTTGTTGTGTTTAGGATCAAGGGACCATGAAAAGGTGGGAGAGAGAGGGGTGCTAGAGGTGCACCCCGTGTCCCCACCCCCTGCTCTCAGAGGACTAAGCTGCCACTCACAGACTTCCCCTGTCCCACTGGTTGGTGGCGGCTTCCAGGAAGACCGGGGCCCTGGCCAGAGCAGGGAGCAGGAGGAGGAAGGATAAACATCAGTTAAACATCAACCATGGTCCTGATTTGGGAGCGATGGGGAGGAGGGGAGTTAGTGGCTAATCTCACAGCCTGATTTTTGTACAGTTTCTGTGTTTCAGATCTCTAGTTGAATCAAGAGAGTGGCCAGTAGAAATCAAATCCACAGATCTTCTGCCCACAAAACATTTAAACAAAACAAAAAAGTGCTGTCTCTGCTTGCTCTCACTTCTCTTCCTGGTCTCTCTAGAACCTTCTCCAGAGACATCTTCAACCCCATCACCGCACGAAATTATCCATTCTGGATCAACTCCTTCCTCCTTGCACATCGGACCACATACAGCAGATCAGGGCATGGCCTACCACTCCTTCCTGCTGGCCCTCAGGACCCCAGCCTTTCCTGGCTCTCTTCTGACCTCAGTGACCATTCCTTCTGGGCCCCCTTTGCTAGCTCCTCATCACCTTCCCTATTCCTAAATAATGAGCCTCTCAGGGTTTGGTCTCAGACTTCTTGGCCATGGGTGCTCATTCTCCTGGTGACTTTATCTAATTCCATGATTTAAGCACTATCCATATGCTACTACTCCTAAATGAGTATCATCGGAATTCTCCTCAACTTGTAGACCTAAATGGCCAACAGACCACCTATAGCTCTGCTTGGGTGTGTAATCTGCATCTCCAACAGCCCAAAACACACTCTGGCTTTTTCCACCTGAAGTTCCTCCTCCCCAGTCTTTCCCACCCAGCGACAAGCACCTCTGTTCTCCCAGTTGTTCAGGCTCAAACCCTCAGCCATCCTTGATTGTTTTATTTCTCTCACACCCACCCATGAGTAAATTGTCTGCGCTATTTTTTTTAAAGATTTTATTTATTTATTAGAGAGAGAGAGCACAAGCAGGGGGAGCGGCAGGCAGGGGGAGAGGGAAAAGCAGACTCCCCACCGAGCAGAGAGCCCGATGCGGGGCTCCATCCCAGGACCCTACAATCATGACCTGAGCCAAAGGCAGACACTTGACTGGCTGAGCACCCAGGTGCCCCAGTCTGATCTATTTTTAAATTGTGTATCTTTTCTCACTTTGCAACTTGTCTTTTTCCTCTCTTTGTGGTATCTTTTGAGGAACAAAGTGCAGTCAAATTTATCAACTTCTTTTTTTTTTTTTATGGTTAATGCTTTAAAAATATATATCTTGTCTAGAGAAGTATTCCCTATTCCTAGTCCTTAAAGATTTTCTCCTGAAGCCTGTGTTTTGTTTTGTTTCATTTTTCTCTTTTAGCCTTTGACATCTTTTCCACAATATTCTACAGCACCATCACCTGCTCTCCCAGCTTCTAGTCTTGGCTCTGCACAGTAACCCAGACAATCCTTTAAAAAGAAGCCAGATCATTTCACTCCCCTGCTAAAAGGCCTCTAATGGATTCTCATTTCATTCCAAACAGAATCTTGGCCATCAGAGCCTCTCTCACTTCCTGCAGCTCCCTCTCTCACTCCACTCTAGCCCCATATTGATCTCCTTAATGTTTCTAAAGTACGCCAATCACATGCCCACCTCAGGACCTTTGCACCTACTGGTCTCTTTGCCTGGAATTCTCCACATAGCCACAGTCTTGCTCCTCCTCTTTAAAAGTAGGTTCAAAGGTCACCTTATCAGATAGGACTTCCATGGCCACCCTCTGTAAAACAGCACCTCTGGCTTATCAACAATCTCCATTTTGTGGGCCTCGTTTTGTGTTTCATTATCTGTCTTCTTCTAACAGAATGTAAGTTCCACAAAAATCAGAATTCTCCTTTGTTTGCTGCTGTATTTCTGATGTCAAGAGTGGTGCCTTGCATAATAAATAATGAAAAAATTCTCAGTGGATACATGATTGAATGAATGAATGTGTCTTGAAAAACACACAATCTTCTTTAAGGATAAATGTTTTGAATTTATGTAAGTTTTATGTAAATGTGATATAGATATTCTGTTTCTTTTATCATTAGGTGTATTTTGTTTAAGATCTAGCCATATTGCTGAATATAAATCCAGTTTATTATTTCTGCCGACCACATAGTGTTTATCACATGCCATATTCTTCTCACCCATCTCCTTAATGGCAGATACAGTTTGCCTCCGGCTCCGACTACATACACAAAATGAAAGCAACTCTCAAGGGATGCCCGGGTGGCTCACCCAGTTAAACGGCTGCCTTCGGCGCAGGTCATGATCCTAACTTCCTGGGATTGAGTCCCATCGGGCTCCTTGCTCAGTGGGGAGCTTGTTTCTCTCTCTGCCTGCCACGCACCCTGCTTGTGCTCACTCTCTCTCTCTCTGATTAAAAAAAAAAGAAGAGGAAGAAGAAAGATAGAAAGAAAGGGGGGCTGCTGGGTGGCTCAGTGGGTTAAGCATCTATCTTCCACTCAGGTCCTTAATCTCAGGGTCCTGGAATCAGGCTCCCTGTTTGGCAGGGAGTCTCCTGCTCCCCCTTGTCCGTGCTCACTCTCTCCCCTTCTATCAAAATAAATAAATAAAATCTTTTAAAGAAAGAAAGAAATTCTCATATATATACCCTTGCTGATATGTGTGTGAGGTCTTTGAGGTATTTTGGACAGGGATGAGGAGGAAGGTTTATAGGCCCTGGAGTAGAAGAGTTCAGTCATAGGACATAGATAACAGCTAATTTGACTAAGTACAACTGAAAGCCCTTCCAGGGAAAAAACACACATCATTTATACCTCTATCAGCAATTAGTAGAAAATCCTGTTTCCTCCATATCCTTACTGCCCTTTGAGTTACCTTGAGTTTCTAATTTTTGGCAATATGATGGATATAAAGTAGTATCTAACTGTTGCTTGAGTTTGGATTTCTCTGTTTGCCAAGAAGGAACACTTACAGTTTTAGTACTAGAATCTGTAATATTTCAGGGGTCTTGGTGGGGGGAGGGTAAATCACAATTTTTTAGACATCAATAAAATTTATTAAGTCATTTATTGACCTTTACCTTCATATTTCATTGCTTTCTTCTGGGTTCAGTTCCCTTCTCTAGGAGTGATTTCAAAGAAGGTCTTTATGTGGCAGTACTTCTGAGGCTTTGAATAAATACTTACTTTACTCTAGCGTTTAAATGACAGTGTAACTAGAGATAAAATTCTGGTTTCAAAGTTCTTTTCCTCCAACACTTTGGAGTGTCTTTCTGTGTACTGGCCATTAAGAAGTTCTTTTGTCTACAATCTAACTATATTGCCAGGAGTTTTTCTCTCCCCTCATACTGTGTTATATTTGTGAAATACCAAATCAAATATGTCACATTTTAAAAAATGGCTCGGCACATACTCCACTGAACTCAAGAGTTGGAGCATTACCAATCCTGTTTAATAATTTACTTCTGTGCTCTTTCCCTAGCTCAACCCCCTTCCGATCCCCAGGGGGAACCACTTTTCTGAACGTCCCTCACTGTAAAAATAATTTTGTCATTAGTGCGTACTTCCCTAAAACAATACAATGTTGAATTTTGCTAAGTTTTTTTTTTCCCAGTTTTTTATAAACGAGCTCATCCTGTGCACAGCCTTCCGCAACTTGTTTTTTTTTTTTTTTTTCACTCAATTTTAAAGTTTTATATTTTCTGGCATTCAGCTATACTCGATTCTGTGTCCTTTAAAACTCCATTTTAAAAATTATTTACGTATTTATGTCTTAAGATTTTAATTATTTATTAGAGAGAGAGAGAGAGAGAGAGCAGGGGAGGAACAGAGGGAGAGAGACAAGCAGACTCCATGTTGAGCATGGGGTCCCAGTTGGGGCTGATCCCAGATCCCAGGGATTATGACCCAAGCTGAAATCAAGAATCAGATGCTCAACTGACTGAGCCACTCAGGTGCCCCTAAAATTCCATTTTAAAAACATAGTGCAATCTATTCATGATTCAGATGATAGACATTTAGGTTATGTCCAGTTTTTCCCAGGAAGAAGAATTCTGCAATGAATATTTAATACATGGCTCTTGGCACACATATGCATTGTTTGGAGTGGAAATGCTGGGCCATACGGTTTTCACATTTTACATTTTATTTGATAATGACAAATTGTTTTTCCAAGGTGTTGGCACCAATTTACTCTCTCACCAGTAAAATATGAGAGTTTTGGTTAATCTACATCTTTAGTAACACTCTGAATTACCAGACTTCCTACTTTGGAATAGTCTAATAGATATTTGGTATCTTATGATCTTAATTTGCATTTCCCAGATCGCTAAGGAGGTTGATAGGTTCTTGTGTAGAATGCTGGTTTAAGACTTTGCCCATCTGTCCATTGGGTTGTCAATTTTATTCTTACTTGTATGTGATAGTTTTGAAAGAGTATGTTCTAGATACTAATCTTTTCTCAGTTATAGTAACATTGTCACAAATTATCTTCTCCCAGTTTTCAAGTTGTCTTTTTTACTCTCTCTGTGGTATCTTTTGAGAAGCAAACACTTTTAATTTAACATAGTCAAATTTAATAGTTTTTTTCTTTTATGGTTAGCACTTTATATCTGGTCTAAGGAAGTCTTCCTCATCCCTAGGCCTGAAGATACTCTCTTTTTTTTTTTTTTTAAAGATTTTATTTATTTATTTATTTGACAGAGAGAGATCACAGGTAGGTAGAGAGGTTGGCAGAGAGATAGAGAGAGAGAGAGAGAGAGAGAGAGAGAGAAGCAGGCTCCCCGCCAAGCAGAGAGCCCGATGCGGGGCTCGATCCCAGGACCCTGAGATCATGACCCGAGCCGAAGGCAGCGGCTTAACCCACTGAGCCACCCAGGTGCCCCCTTGAAGATACTCTCTTAAAGCTTGCTTTCTTTCATCTTTCTTTCTTTCTTTCTTTCTTTCTTCCTTTCTTTCTCTCCTTTTCTTTCCTTTCCTTCCCTTTCCCTTTCTTTCTTTCTCTCTCTTTCTTTCAAGTTTCACCTTTCACTTGCAAGGGTTTCATCATTGGAAATGGACTTGTGGGTAGAGTGAGGTATGGCTCCAATTTCTTTTTCCCCCAGGTGCATGACGAATTGTCTCAGTCCCACTCCCCAGGATCTGCGATGACACCTCTATCTTATACCAAGTTTTCAGATACATGTGGGTCTTTTTCTACGGTGTTGTACTTCTTTGATGAGTTTATCAATCGCTGCACAGATAACTACATTTTCTTAATTAATACAGTGGGGACAGGCCTCCTATCCTAAATTTCTCCTTAGGAGTATCTTGGCTATTCTTGGATATTTGTCTTTATAAAAATTATTGCATCAGACTGCAAGTTCCTCAAAAATTCCTTTTGAATTTTTATTGGAATTTAATGGGAGATGAAAATAAATCTCAAGTAGATAAAAATACATCTTGCCATTTGCAACAAACGCCAACCTTCCCGTTTGGGTAGGTGGTGGTTGTTTTTACCATACAACAAAACTTTTATTAACATTTTGAACAGCTGTTGAGAAAACCAGCAATTCAGTTATTACTGAAGTTAGTAATTTCTAAACTTAAATTGGGGGCAAAGGGCTAGAGTGCAGCACGAGGCCATCATTGGGCACTAGAGGGTATAATGCTTAAGTGAAGAGTCAGAGAAATACAGACACCATATGATTTCACTTATATATGGGATATAAGAAACATAACAAATGAAAAACAGACTCTCTCTTCTTAAAAGATTTTATTTATCTATTTGTTTGAGCGGGCAAGAGAGAGAGAGAGAGATCGCGTGTGCATGCACGTGCACAAGTGGGAGAGGGGTAGAGGGAGAGAGAATCTCAAGCAGTCTCCCTGCTGAGCCCAGAGCCAAAGCAGGGCTCCATCCCAGGACCCCAAGATCATGAACCAAGCCAAAATCAAGAGTCAGATGTTTAATTGACTGCGCCATCCAGGTCCCCCTGAAAAACAGACTCTCAACTATAGAGAGCACACTGGCAATTACCAGAGGGGAGGCAGGTGGGGGGTGAGTGAAATAGTTGAAGGGGATCCAGAACACTTATCATGATGAGCACTGAGAAATGTACAGAATGGCTGAATGACTATATTGTACACCTAAAGCTTATATAACACGGTATGTTAACTCTACTGGAATTTAAAATAACTTCCATTTGGAGAAGATTGACATGTCCACAAGGGCACAATTCCATCCATGTACACTGTTACTGTCCTTTGTGCCATAATTAGCACATATATTACATCTACATATCTTAAAAAGACCCCAAATTACATTGTTATTATTTTTGCTCTAAAGTCAATTGACATTGGGTGCCTGGGTGGCTCACTGCGTTGAGTGTCCTACTCTTGATTGATTTTGGCTCAGGTCATGACCTTGGGGTCTTGAGATGAGCCCCACATGGGTCTCTGTGCTCAGTGGGAAGTCTGGTTGAGATTCTCTCTCTCCTTCTCCCTCTGTGCCCTCCCCCTGATCTCTCTCCCCCACCCTGCCTAGAATAAATAAGTAAATCTTTAAAAAAAAAAAAGTCAATTGACACGTAAAGATTTAGGAAAAGAACCAAAAGTTGGCTTTTTAAGTATTTATCACTTATTTACCATTCCCAGTATTCTTCCTTTTGTCCTATAGATCCAAATATCTAAATGCTATAATTTCCTTTCGGCCTACAGAACTCTCTTCAGAGTTCCTTGTGGTGAGGGTCTGCAGGTGACAAGTCACAATTCATATATTCACGCACTACAACTCGCCTACTCGCCTAAGGATCTTTTTCTCGTGCTCACAGCCTACTGAGCGACAGTCCCTCAGTAATTCCACGGGGCCACAAAAGGAAAGTATGTGAACCAAATTTTATGTTTGCTGACTGGTTCCCATCTGGTCTCTAGCCAGCTAGACAATGTCTCTCGTTTTACAAGACAAGGTCATAAGGACCCTGCCCAGCTAGGGAATTTGGGTGTGGAAGATAGACAAAAAAGATCATTCAGAATAACAAAAGTTGTTGCTTATTTTTAAATGAAGTCAAGAATGATTTGAATCAGGAACGACTTAAGGCTACTGTTGCCAGAATGGTCCTGGGCCCCAGTTAAAGAAAACTCACCCAAGCCCCTCCGGCTGTCCCTTTCTTTCACCTGTGTTTGGGCATAGACTGGAAGGCATTTGCTGACCAGAATAAGGAAGTCTTTTTTTTTTTTTTAAGATTTTATTTATTTGACAGAGAGAGAGAGATCACAAGTAGGCAGAGAGGCAGAGGCAGACAGAGGGAGAGGAAGGGAAGCAGGCTCCCTGCTGAGCAGAGATCCTGATGTGGGGCTCAATCCCAGGAGCCTGAGATCGTGACCGGAGCCGAAGGCAGAGGCTTTAGCGTACTGAGCCACCCAGGCGCCCCAGAATATGGAAGTCTTATTTGCTCTTTCACCAATAGGATAAGATCTGTCTACATTCCTCCTCTGGCTGTTTGCTTAACACCTACATAAATGTCAAGCCATTTATAATGTTGTGGTCTTAACCCTCAGCAGATAGACCAAAGCCTGAAAGGGAGTTCTGTTGTAGCTGGCTGTATAATTTTAGGAAACTAACTTCTCTTTCCTGGGGCTCATTTTGCTCATTTAAAAAATTGGGATAACAATGATGTATGAATTTTCAAGAATTGCTGTAACAGACTGTCACTGACTCGGTGATTCAAACTACAGAAATTTATTTCCCCACCATTTGGGAGGCTAGAAGTACAAGACCAAGGTGTGAGCAAGGTGGGTTTACTCCGAAGCTTCTCTCCTTGACTTGCACATGGCCACAGAAGGCCACATCAAGATGTAGGGAGGAGATGGAAACCACCCTTCGGGCGCCTGGGTGGCTCAGTTGTTAAGCACCTTCGGCTCAAGCATCCTGAGCTCGAGCCCTGCATCCGGCTCTCTGCTCAGCGGAAGCCTGCTTCTCCCTCTCCTATTGCCCCTGCTTGTGTTACCTCTCTCACTGTGTCTCTCTGTCAAATAAATAAATAAAATCTTAAAAAAAAAGAAAGAAAGAAAGAAAGAAAGAAAGAAAGAAAGAAACCACCCTTAAAAGGATTTTACGCCACCCTGGAAGGCGCCCTCAACCCTTTCCCATAAGGTAGATAGGGGACAAAAACCTGATTGGATGGCAGGAAGGACTAATCAAATTAAAACAGCCTGTCAACAAGCCCATAAAAACCCCTACACTTACAAACTTCAGTGCCAAATCTCCCAGGTACCCTCCTACCCCCACAGCTTTGTACCATTACTTTGCTAACGTTCATGAAACCTTGCTTTGCTGCCCACCAGGCTGTTTGGTCTCCCTCTTCATTCTTTCTTCCAGTGGCATTACCAAGAACTGCAGGCACCAACAGAGAAAAAGGTCCTATAACATGTTTGTGAAGACTGAATTATCTAACGTGTTTAAAGCACTAATATAAAGGTTGGCGTAATATATTTTCTGATACGGTAAATGCTAGTATTATGAGGTCCTCCATAAAAAGATACGGTCACTTAAGTACAAGGGAATGTAGATAGGAATAGAAAAAGATAATTCTGCCAATTACGGTCCCTCGTTCCCCCTCTGATGGGTATCTCCATTGTTCTTCCAGCTCTTCTAAAAATAAGCCAACACAGTGCCTGAATGTAACATCTGCGGGGGACCTTTCTACAGGATGAAGAGCAAAACAGGCAAGTACATTTTTCTGTTGTTCTATTTGCCTGTGGCTATTATCTTTCTGACCATATTATAAGCTCCCTGAGGACTGTCTTAAACATCCCTGTATCCCTTACTCTCTCCAGGAACCCCCGTAGTGAGCACAGAGTCAGGGCTCAGTAAAAAAACCACCAAACCACTGTACAGTGTCTTTGTCATTGTTTACTTTTTTCTGAAAGGATTGATCGCCATCTAGTGAATCTTGCTATAAGACTGGAAAGGGGAGCGTCTGGAAATCCCAGATTGCGGCTCCCCTGTCTTACATATTTGATATTTGTATATGCAAAAACAGCTAGAAATCTTTGAGTTCGACGGCTCTTTCTTTAGTGATCAATTCAACTAAGCTTTTATTTTCCTTTATTGCCAAGAGATTGCTGGCCTTCCTATTGTTGACCTCATAGTGAATCTGATTCTTATAGAGTGGAAAAGAAGTAAATAAAAGTGTATTGCAAATATTAGCAACCGTAAAATAAAAATGTGCGGTATGGTGAATGCAGGAACACAGCAGTGCCAAGAAGCTGGTATCCCTGTACTAGAATACCAGACTTAATTTACTAAAAATTTGACTATTAAATTTTTTAAAGATTTTGTTTATTTATTTGACACAGAGAGAGAGAGATCACAAGTAGGCAGAGAGGTGGGTAGAGAGAGGGGGGAAGCAGCTCCCCACCGAGCAGAGAGCCCAATGCAGGGCTTGATCCCAGGACCCTGAGATCGTGACCTGAGCCGAAGGCAGAGGCTTAACCCACCGAGCCATAGGCTCCCTTATTAAATTTCTTTAAAGATATTATTTATTTATTTGAGAGGGAGAGAGCAAAAAAGAGAGAGAGAGAGCATGATAAAAGTTTATTCTTGTATCCAAAAGTTTATTCTATGATGGAAATTTTCAGCTTTGGCAGAATATTGTTTTTTAACACTCAGCTGCTGTGCCCTTGGCCAAAGTGTGTGTGTGTTGCACATATACTTGGAACTTATCATTTGCCAAACTCTGGTTTGGGTGCTCATGATAAAGAGAGGAGACACAGTTCCGCCTTCAAAAAGTTGTGTGCGTTGGGGTGGGGGAAGGGGCACAGGAGAGGAGATGAGCATGTACATAATTAGAATATAGTGGAAATATGCTAATAAATAGAATTCAAGGAGCCTGTTTGCAAAGATCTGGGCCTAGGGGTTTGGGGGGCTCAGCAGTCCCCTAAAAGATTCTCAGATGGTAAGTATTAAGTCCCACTAACCAGAAATGCTTCCTGGAAGAGGTAACAACACGTAAACTAAACCCTTGAGGAGAATCAGAGCTGGTTAGTTAAAAGGATTAAAAGTAGAGAGACTAGATGGGGAAGAGAAAGCAAAGGCTGGAAGGAAGGGAACAGAGGTTCTAGATCAAGTGGACAGAATATGTGGAAAGGTTCTGAGGAGAGAGAAAAAACACGGTCTTTTCTAAATCTGAAAGCATACAAACTCTTACACTTACATCTTTTGTTTTCTTGTTAATTTTATTTATTTATTTTAAGGAATCTCTGCACCCAAATATGGGCCAGATATCACGAGTCACATGCTCTTCTGACTGAGCCAGCCAGGTGCCCTTATATTTTCAACTTTCAAATACTTATGCTGGTAACCAGCCTCCAAGGTGACCCCCAAAGGTTCTCACCTAGTAGTATTCACACCCTCGTGCAGTCCCCTCTAACACTGAATACAGGTAACCTGTGTAACTAATAGGATAGTGTGGAGACTATGGTGTATGACTTCTTAAGGTAGGTCTTAAAAGAACCATGGCTTCTGTCTTGCTCTCTTTTGGATCATTCGCTCTGGGGGAAGCCACCTGCCATGCCATGAAGGTACCCAAGCAGCTTACGAAGGGGCCAATGTGGCAAGAACCTGAGGCCTTATGCCAACAGCCATGTGAGTGGACCTTCTTGGAAGGTCCTTCCAGGCCCAGGTGACTATAATCTAGGCCAATATCTTGAATACATTCTTTTGAAAGACCTTGAACCAGAACTATCCAAAGAAGCCATTCCAGGTTGCTGAGGCACAGAAAGAGTGGGTGATGACTCATGTTTATTGTTTCAAGTTGCGAAATTTGGGGGGTTATTCAGCAACAGATAACAAACACGCACACCGATGTGCTCAAAGACACCTTCCAGAGCAAAATGCAGCAGCTTTTGTCCATCAGGCATTTTCATTTCAGTTATGGGATTATTTTAGTCCGTAGCTTGCTCAGTAAATTTGTGCTGGGTTTTTGAGATATTTTACGAAGATTGTTATTCTGTTTTATCTAGGAAACACAAAAGCAGAGCTGAAGGAAAGAAGCAAAAGACAGAGATGGACATGGGGATGAGAACAAAAGCTGTAAGGGGTGAGAGAGTTACAAAAAGTGCACTTGCCTAAGGGATAGTTGTGTTAAGTCACCGTGACTCTAAAGGACAGAGGATAGTGGCAGCAGGTGGAACACGTCCACCATCAACGGTAATCAACAAGCAATGAGGAAAAGCAGTTGATGACTTGGAGAGATCTTGGAATCTGTGCCTGAAGGATCAACAACAAGGTTGGCTGCCCGTTAGCTTTTTGAGCCTCAGGACTTACTTGAGGACTTAAAGACCAGACCTAGCAAAGAGCCACCAGTGGCTCACTGGGGATGGCTCCTTGGCTTTAAGACCCATTTTGATCTACACAGTGTCAAAATGAGCAGAAGCAAATACCTTCACTGCCAAGGATCCTCCCCTGCATGTATAGGGAGAAGGCTTATCTGCTCAGCAGATTTTTCAATGTGGATACTTCCTGATAGAATAAATGGCTATACTATTTCAAAGAACAGACTCACTCATTAGTAGAAATGCCTTTGGTGACTGATCCTTTTACTTATACACTCATTCAACAAATATTTATTGAGCTCCAAGAATGTGCCAGATACTGTTCTAGACACTAAGGCTTTAATGATGAATAAGAAATTCATGAAGTTTCATTGTTATTTTTAATGGGGGCAAAAACAATAAGCATGTAAGCAAACTAGATAACAATGTCAACTACGATCGAGTGCTGTGAAGAAAGAATAAAGCAAGGTAAGATAGAGTGAGTGGGGAGAGTGTCCTGCTGTTTGCAGAAGACTGGTCAGAAAAGGGCTTGTTTCAGGAAGTGATATTTGAGTCACCTCTCCGTAAGTTTAGGTTTACCAACATACAGACAAGAAACTGACTTTGAAACCTAACCTGTTCTTAACTAGACCACATCTGTACTTCAGTGTGGCTGTGGCTTAGAAGTGGAGGATGTGTGCACAGAGAGGATTGGTCCTTGTGAAGAGTCTGAAAGAGGGAGCAGTAAAAAATCATAAGGGATTTTTAAACCACAGTAACTAGCTTAGGCTTTATCCAGAGGACAATGGGGAGCCACAGAAAGGTTTTAAGTTGGGGATCAAAAGGATCAAGATTATTATCTTAGAAAATAACTCTTGAGGGGCACCTAGATGGCTCAGTCAGTTAAGCATCTGAGTTTGGCTCAGGGCATGATCTCAGGGTCCTGGGATGGAGCCCTGAGTGCGAGTTCGGCTCTGCCCTCCGTGGGGAGTCTGCTATCTCTTTCCCTCTGCCCCTCCCGCTGCTCGTGCTCATGCTCTCGCTCTCTCAAATAAATAAAACTTTTTAAAAAAGAGAATAACTCTCAATATAGGGTTGAGACATCAACCCTGAAGGAAGGGTAAATAGTTAATTGGTTGTTGCTGCAATGATCCAGATGGCAATCCAAATTAAATTAAAGAGACAATGGGGCTAGAAGGCAGGCAACAGAAATGAAAGGCAAGATCTGGTGATTGTAGAGTATGAAGAAGACAGAAGAATGATGACAGGGAGAAAGGTAGGCTCGTTTACGGAGAATGGGAAACATAGAGGGTTGAGGCAAGTGAAAGAAGATAAATTCAGTTTGGGACATGTTGAGTGTGAGGTGTCTACAGGACATCCCAAGTGATTGTAATAAGAAGTTGCACATAAAGTTCTGGGGCAGAGCTGTGTCTGTGATAAATAGGTTTGGGAGATGAACTGGTCATTGAAACCAAGAAAGGACAGATAGGTCATCTTTTTTGAGTGAAAAGTAAAAGGGGTCAATGACAGAACTGCAAGGAAAGCCAACATTTATGGGATTGGCAGCAAAAGGGTAGAGACCGCAAAGAAAAGATAAAAAACACAATGACTGATCAGAACCAGTGAGAAACATCAGTGAGATGTGGCGCACTGTGATTTCATAGTTCCATCTGGTCAACTCGCGTGTTCTGTGGAAGCCAGTCACTTCCCCATCTTTGACCCCCTGACAAAGCTGTTCATTCAATAAATTTCAATGAGCCTCTACTATGTGCCAGACACCGTTCTGCTAAAGACACATCAGTGAGCAAAAAAAGACAAATGCCCTGACTTGAAGGAGTTTACATTGTAGTGTGAGGTACATATAACAAACAAACATTAAAGGGGCACCTGGGTGGCTCAGTGGGTTAAGCCTCTGCCTTTGGCTAGGGTCACGATGTCAGAGTCCTGGGATTGAGCCCCGCATGGGGCTCTCTGCTCAGCAGAGAGCTTGCTTTCCCCCCTCCCTCTCTCTGCCTGCCTCTCTGCCTATTTGGGATCTCTGTCAAATAAATAAAATCTTAAAAAAAAAAAAAAAGAAACAAACATTAAAAATAGGTAAGTATTATAGGGTGGTTAATGGTATGAAAAAAAAAAGTAGTTAAGAGGCATCAGGAGTACAGAGAGGGTGTATAAGCATTTCCAGTGGAACAGGCAGAGTAGACCCCATTGACTTGGTGATACTTAAGCAAAACCTTGAAATTTGCTAGGTATGTATCTGGGAGTAGAGCATTCTAGGCAAAGGTCTTGAGGCAAGAGCAAGCTTAGGAAGTCCAAGCAGTGAGGAGTGCTTAGGGTGCCAAGGAGGAAATGAAAGAAGCAGCAGAGGAGCATCAGGTAGAATTTTAGCCTTTGTTGTGGGAAAAGAGAGGGATTTGGATTTTGAGCTTAGGAGTGACATGTCTAAGGTTTTCTAATAGGGTCAGTCTGCTGCGTTTAGAGTTTAGAACAGATACTGAGTGGCAAGGGCGGAAGCAGGGAGACCAGTTAGGAAGCCGGTGCAGAAATTGAGGCAAAAGATGAGGGCTGTGTGGGTTTCCGGGTAGTCTGGAAGTGGGATGGAAGGGAAAGAAAAGATGAGAAGGACATCAAGGCTTGTGTCCTAAACAAAGGAAAAGTAGCCATCAACTTAGGCAGTAGACTGGGAGGAGCAGATGGGTATTCTGGGGTGTGCGGGGAGGGAGGGAGAGAAGGGTAGGAATCAGTCCAGTCCCTGGACTGGTTAAATTTGTAATGTCAACCCAAGTGGGAATGTCCAGCAGGACGCTGCCTGTACGAGTTAAAGGTGGGGAGAGAAGACTGAGCTAGAGGTCCATGAAGCTGTCGGCATCGAACTGGTACTTAGAGCCGCGGGGATGAACAAATACACAGGATGGAGTGGGGTGCCTGAAGGGAAGGGAGGAGCGAGCGGGAGTGCCTGCGTGTGTGTGTGTGTGGGGGGGGTAACTTTATGAAATATGGCCAGAGGGACACCAATGTGGCGCCCTGCATGCGATTTGGAGGCCCTCTGGGCCAGAGCAGGGCGCCGAGGCGGCAGGGCGGCCCACCAGGCCCGCGCCCAGGCTCAAGGCCACCGTTCTCTCGCCCGCTTCCTGCCCCGCGGCCGAAGCCGAAACTCCTCTCCCCGGCATTTTCAGCCTCCTCCCCCAACGAATGAGCACTGTGAAGATGCGGGCCTGCCCAGGGAACGGCCACAGGGCGGACTTCATTCATACTATACAGCTCGGCTGCTTTAGAGTCGAGCTTAATAACTCGTAAAAGCAACACAACCACAACTTTTACGAGGACACGAGAGGCCGGCAGGCTCTCTTCCGCGCGCGAGCCGCCTCGCCCGCGTCACTCTGAGGTAACAGCCTTTCTCTTCAATCGCTCCATGGAACCCCCGGGGCGGGAGGCCTCCTCCACTACGGGTCGGAGGATGGGTCAAGTCACGCTGCGCGAACGAGGCTGATCCAGCGCCACAAAAGGATTCGCAGGGCGGGGCGACCCGACGACACTCTCTCTTGTTTTCATTGGCTGCGATCGCGAGACTCTCCTCCCGGACTGGCTACTTGGGAGCCTCGGAGACCGCAGGAGCCCGCCCCCTTGGGCGCGCGTGCGCACGCGTGGCGGGTGCTCACCTCACTGAGCAGGCGCGGCCTCGTGTCGGCTGAAGGGGCGGGTGGAGCGGCGCGCGTTGCGTCCCGGCGCTCGGCTTTCCCTGCCGGTCCCGCCCTCCGTCGCGGCGGCGCGGTGTATCTTGGGATAGGGAGCGATCTCCGAGCGAGGCAGCAAGATGGACGCGGGATTCTTCCGCGTAAGTAGAAGCGCGGGGATCTGGGGTGAGGTGAGGGGCTCATCGGTGAGGCCCAGCAGGGGGCCTAAACTCGGGACGGTGTGGTCAGCGAGGGGAGGCTTCGAATATCCTGATGATCTTTCGTGCCAGCGGACGCTCCCCCCTGCCCTGCGGCGGAGACCGGTGCGCCCCTGCGCAGTCTCCTCCTCCGGGATCGTCCCCCCTACGCGGCAGCGACGGTCGCCGGAAAATGGCGGCGGGAATGGGCCGGAGCGGTACCCCGCCGCCCGCCTGCCTGGTGGGGCCTTCAGGCCGAGCTGCGCGCGCCGCCGGGTCCTGGGGCCTAGTTGGGCCGCGAGGAGGAAGTCCCTGGGGGGAGGCCGAAGGGAAGCTCTGAGGTGACTGGCGGCGGGAGGATCCTGGAGAGTACGGTTTTGGGGGTACCGCCCCAGGAAAGCTTGTGAGGGAGGACAGGAAACGGCGTTCAGCGGCTTTTCTTGAGAGAGCAGCGCCGACTCCCCCCCTCCCCCGTTCTCCCTCCTGGTCCTAAGTCTTTGCGAAGGCGCGGGGTCAGAGTTCGCGGGAACTCCCGCCCAATTTAATATTCCTTTAGGGAGGGGAACTCGGATAATAGGTAGTTGGAATGTTTGAATCTGAGACTCTCTAAGGGCAACGGGTGCAACACAAAGTGTGCACGTGTATAGGGGCCGGGACAAGGGGGGGATCAACTCTCCTTACCGCAAACCGGTGTCTCCCCCGCCCCCACCCCCCGCCCCGCGCTTGTTTTACTCTTTTGAAGTGCACTGGAGGAAAGGGGCCTCTTACCTAGGTTCTCCCCGGGCTGCGCGCCCAGCACCTGCAGGCGTCGAAGTTGGTGCCCAGGGCCCAGAGTTTCTCAGGCTGGGACTGCTGGAACCTGTTTGTGCCATATTCCACTCCTGTAGGAAATGATTGCCTCGTAGAGATTTAGGTGGGTGGGAAGTGACACTAAGGACTAGAGTTTGCGAATGCTTTTTGATGCAGAGGGACCGCATAGAGAGACCAGTGGTTTTGGTAGAAATTTATACTTTATGTAACGTTGGTTGGCTCTTTCCACTCCCTGGAGCATATAATTCTCGGTTTGCGTGTTTTTCAAGGGAAAGTTGGAAGAGGGGGAAGACCAAGACTTTTTAAAGAACATAATTCTTGCCATTCTAAAGCCAATATTGAAATTCTTTAATTGAATTTAATTGTGCCAACTTATTTTTCACCCAAAGTGGCCAGATTATTCTAAGCACCTACTTAAAATAAGCAATGTTTGTTCCTATCCTTTGCAAATGATACTGTAGTTATTTCTGTAATGATAGTTTCAATTGAGAGTTTATCAGATTTTCATTCTGTTGATGAATTTGTTTTTTAATTTCCATCAAAATATTTTGTAGTGAGTACTCAATAGTCCCATGATCCAAATGTAGTATTTTGACACAAAGGCCTATTTTTTTATTTCTGTTGGCGGTTATTTCCAATGGAAAGGAGTTCCATAGGAAAAAAGGTGGTCAATAAATTTTTATAATAACATTTGCTTTTGGTGTTAGTAAAAACTTGGAAGCAAAGGGTGTGTCTTTTTATATACTACCTATAATTGCGTAGAGGAGTTGGCTGGATTTAAACTCCAAGTTAAAAGAATTTAGGGAGTTACCTTGTTAGTACAGCCAGCCAGATAGTAAACTGAATTTTTCAGTCCAGATAGAAATGATAGCTTTCATTTGCTGAATTTCTGCCATATGCGATTTACTTTACATACGTTATTTTTGAGATACGCAACCCTTGCAAAGTAGATTTTGGCAAGTAAGGAACCGTTCTCAAAGAGGTTAAGGAACTTCTTTTGAATTATATGGCTTAAGTAGTGGCAGAATTGGGGTTCTAATCCAGGTTCTTTACCTTCCAGTAATGATCCAGGTTCTTGATCATTTTCCAAGGGACATTGGCCAGTTTAGTGCAGTCAGTAGATTTCACATCATGTAGCCATTTATTTTTGTTATTTGGTCCAGTTGTAATGGCCAAATAAATGCAGACTAATTAGCGATCACTTAATGGTCTCAAATAGTATTTGTAAGCCCTTGTTTTTCCAAAGTTATTGCTGAAATTGAGTGAGTTCATTAAGGTAAACCTGTATTTTTCCTGCATTCCAAGTTCTTCAAGTTGTGAAAACAGTCCTAGGGTGATTTTCTTTTTCCTTTTCACCCTGTTTATACGTGTTGCCACAGTAATTCTGTAAGCATGCTACTTACTGGTTGTCACAAGAGGATGAAATTTAGTGGTCTTGTTTGGAAGTACATATTTAGTAAATATTCCAGTGTGTTCTTATTTATACAAAAAACCTTAAAAGTCTTTTAACTTAGAAAAAAGTTTAAAAAGATATACATCAAACTTTTTTGTGGGGGAGGTGCTAACTATGTTATAAACAGCTGTATTGGTTGATTTGTTACAGTGAGCTTGTATTTTAAAATACATCAAGTTTTTTAAACTTTTAGCTTCGTTGGGAAAAGAGTATACATTCTACTATGGTTGTTAGCTGTGGTGTTTTTATTTACTTGATCACTGTTTTCTTCTGTAAAGGTCATAGCCATCATTAGCTGCTAAAAAGTAAGCATTTAACTTTGAACTCTTAATTAAAATGTGTTTCTTTTTCAGGGAACAAGTGCAGAGCAGGATAATCGGTTCAGCAATAAACAGAAGAAGCTACTGAAGCAGCTGAAATTTGCAGAATGCCTAGAAAAAAAGGTATTCTGGATAAAACTGTTTTTGCACCTTTATGGCACAGTTGATTCAGATATTTTGGGACTGTTTTAATTAAACATTTTCCACTTTTTAGCAATAGTGCATGCAGATTAGCATAACCACACAAGAATGAGCCATTTTGTACCATGCTACATCAAAAAATTTCATAAGTTGAAAAGGAATTTGGTTGGACAGAATTCTTAAGTGAGCTTTCTTTTAGAATTATGAACCTTGTACTCAAGAATTTCTTGCATGTTTTATCAGGTGGACATGAGCAAAGTAAATTTGGAGGTTATAAAGCCTTGGATAACAAAACGAGTAACGGAAATCCTTGGGTTTGAAGATGATGTTGTGATTGAGTTTATATTCAACCAGCTGGAAGTGAAGGTAATAATATACAAATGGCTCTTCTGAATATGTGACATAATTTTGTGAATCTATGGAAAACGATTTTTCTATGGAGTACAAATATAGGAGGGTTATTTTACAATGTTTGTTGTGAAAAGAATTCACTTTGTAAACAACTATTAAGCCTGGAAGTTTAGTGAAGGTACATAGTTTTGAAAGCTACACAGGTGAAAAATCAAACTTATTGTTTGTAATTTTGCTGTTACATGTTAAGTTACTTTGACAGCAATTTTCTAATGATAATGTGATTTATGATTTAAAAGGCCTGAACCAAAATGGAAGTTATTCCTTGCGTCTGAAGTATAGCACCATCACCTTATTAGGTCACAGCAGAGTGAGTGTCCCAATGTCGCTCTGACCCAACTCCCTTGATGATGCAGTGTGTGTTTGGAGGTGAGTTGTGTAAAGTGGCCGAACATCAACAACAACAACAACAAAAAAAACACAGGAAAGAGCAATTGGGTAAATCTATACACTGCTCTTTAAAAATACTATTATGAGATGGACGTTTATGTGAAGCATGAGGGGCAATTCTGATTTGATTGGATATTGTTTTTAAAATAATCAAGTAACTGAAGTCTTTAGTTGTAGCTGCATGTCAGCTGGTCATCAATTAACATTTTAGGCAGATTTTTTTGTTTACATTATGCTTAAACTTCAGACTGAAATAAATTGGAAGCATTATTAGAGACAGTTAATATAGTTATTCCTTTCTTCTTCATTCATGAGATAATATGATGATAGAATTAATGTTTAGAAACAGTTTTATTATGAGATAGTTTGTTATTTTGCCACAACAACCCAAAGGATAGTAAGATGTACCATATGACCTTTTGGCAAATATACCAATGTGAATTTACCTCTACATTAATCCTTTTCCCAAAGAGTTCGCCCTTGTGTTTTGACAGAACAGTTGGCATTTCAACTGATAAGGTATTTCTATTTTTAAAATAATTTGGTAATTACATTTGTTTGAGTATTTTTAAAGATTAATTTTAAGAAAGCACTTCCTATAAAATGTATACATTTTATTTAGAAAACCAGGAACGTGGGAAACCGTTTTTAAAATATTAAAGATAGATTTTATTGGAGAAATGCTTTACTGATTTGTATTTTAGTGCTTTTTTAAAACCTAAGTATCTGGTAGTATTCCCCTTGTAGTGAGCATGAGATTAAAGTTTAGAACTTTTTTAAACAATCTTTTCTTTTTTTGTGGTTGTGTACTCATTATTGCTTGTTCGTCTTTTGCAATTTAGATAAATGATATAACATTAAACTCAAGGTGGTTGAGTTGCAGTAGGGAGTCGGAAGCAAGCCAAGGGAACATCTTTCTCTACAGGGGACTTGGCGATTCCAAACCCCCAAGGTTCCAAGAAGAAACTGAAGACACCTGGAATCTGTACTTGCTTTGTGCTATTGAGCTGTGCTTGTTATATGGACCTTGTTGCTTGAACAACAGATTTAGCATTTAAAAACCCAGTTATTTTTGAGAAAACTTGACCTCTTAGCCCTTTGTGGACAGTTGAGAATTTCAGGCATTGTTAAAATAGATTTTCCTTATGTAGAATTCAGGCTTTCAGCTTAGTCTTCAAAAGTTACAGAGTGCATGCATAACCTTGTTAGTTTTCATAACTGGATGGTAGATATTTTATAGAAAGCTGTTTCATAGTGTTAGAGAAGTGAACAGTTTATGTACTTTTTCAGTTTCTCATTGGGGGAAAATTCCCAGGCAAGCAAACATTTTCCTTGTTAGTAAATACAGGAATTTGTGGATGTTTATGATGGTTTTTAAAGTTAGTAAACATAAGACCCACTAACAGCCACATAGTCTAAAAATACTTAGGAAATCCACAGAGGATTAATAGGCTGCTCTGATGCTTTTGGTAGAGTGAGAGAGAGAATTTGGTAATTGTGCTAGAGATTATATTGCTGAAAAGCTGTTAGGGAGAAATATTTTTTTAAATAGTAAAGAATATATATGTATTTAAGCCCCTATGGTAGACTTAAAAAAATACTAATTTAATGAGTTTTAGGTTGGTTGGTTGGCTTGTTTTGAAGTAACCTGTTTCTCTTCCTGTCATGTCTTTTTGCAGAATCCAGACTCCAAAATGATGCAAATCAACCTGACTGGGTTTTTGAATGGAAAAAATGCTAGAGAATTTATGGGAGAACTGTGGCCCCTCCTCTTAAGTGCGCAAGAAAACATCGCTGGAATCCCTTCTGCTTTTCTAGAACTGAAGAAAGAAGAAATAAAACAGAGACAAGTAATAGCCTTTTTACTTTTCTGTAATGTTGAGAGAGACACTTTTAAATTTTATATGACTTAGAGCTAGGATCAGCATGTTGTTCTGCTTTGCTGTAATATATTCAAACATACACTTTGATTCTCCACTCCTTCCACCGAACCCCAGCCCAGACATTGAGTTGAAAATGTCATTTTCCAGGGTTCCTGGGAGGCTTAGTAGGTTGAGCATCCCAGCTCTTGGTTTTGGCTCAGGTCATGAGCTCATGGTCGTGGGATCCAGCCCAGTGGGGTTTCGTGTGCAGCAGGGTATCTACTTCTCTCTCTCACCATCTCCCTTTGCTCTTTCCTCTCCATGTGTATGAGCCTGCTTTCTCTCCCTGGAATAAGTAAAATCTTTCAGTAAAATGTCATTTTTCCAGAGCCCAGTAATTGGGCAAATACATTTTTCTTTAACATTTTGTCAGGAAGCAAGTAATGCACCTCTGGGTGCACAGTGGAGAGTGGCAGGAAGAGGGAATGACAGACAGAGGGAGAAGCAGACTCCCCAGTTAGCAAGTAGCCCTATGTGGGACTCCTTCTCAGGAGCCTGGGATCATGATGAGAGCTGAAGGTGGACGCTTAACTGACTGAGCCACATAGGCGCCTGATAAATTTTTTCTTAATATGTGCATACTTCTAGCTCAGAAGAAAATTTGAACTTTAATAACAATGTAAAAGGTAAGCACAGGTTCTTCACATGAGCAGTGTATATTAAATCACCAAAGAGTAAGATGAAAGTGAAAAAAAAATTTTTTTTAAAGATTTCATTTGTTTAAGAGTGAGAGAGAGAGCATGAGAGGGGAGAAGGTCAGAGGGAGAAAACAGACTCCCTGTGGAGCTGGGAACCTGATGTGGGACTTGATTCCGGGACCCCAGGATCACGGCCTGAGCCGAAGGCAGTGGCTTAACCAACTGAGCCACCCAGGTGCACCGAAAATGATTCTTTTTTTTTTTAAAGTAAACTTAAGAATAGTCTTGTTGAAAAGCAGAGGCCAATTAAGTGATTTATAGCATTGGTATTTATCAAGGGTGTAAAGTCTTCAGTTTGTTTGTTGATCTCAAATGTTCAGCTATGTTTACTTTGAAAACTTGATCATTGCAGATTGAACAAGAAAAGTTGGCTTCTATGAAAAAGCAAGATGAAGACAAGGATAAGAGGGATAAGGAAGAAAAAGAAAGCAGCAGAGAAAAAAGGGAGAGGTCTCGAAGCCCAAGAAGGTATGTTACAACACACATATACCTAATGTTATGCAAACATTAGGTATGTTAGTAAAGTTAGCATTCTGTGTCTAGAACGTTCCATAGTTAAAAAGGAAGCTAATAGCACTATTCAGAGAATTTCTTCCATTTTCTGCAAT
Source organism: Mustela nigripes (assembly GCF_022355385.1). Taxonomy (NCBI): domain Eukaryota; kingdom Metazoa; phylum Chordata; class Mammalia; order Carnivora; family Mustelidae; genus Mustela; species Mustela nigripes. The sequence goes on from NC_081570.1 coordinate 17,810,979, forward strand.
TTTCACGGTGGACTAAGGCTTGTGTGTGGGCTAAAATACTTGTTTTGTTTGAGTTTGATCCTTTGACGATAATTATCTCTAAAGTCCTGATGAATTATACAAGTCTTAATTCTTAAATCATAATCTAGACTTGCCTTCCATATTGGATTTGTTTAAATACGGCATTTAATTGTTTTAATCTATTCTACTTCTTTTCTTTCCTTTTTATTAGAAATCTGTGCCCATTAGCTATTCATAATATACTTGCCTAATTCCCTGTTCTGCTTTTCTTAGATGGTTGTATTGAACCCAAAACAGATCATTTATTTGTTTTCTTCTTCTTCCAATGAGGCTATGGTTAGGTTTCCATTTTTAAACCCACGACTCAGCTTCTACTGTATTTGTGGTGAAAGGTGAGAATTCTACTAGGCTTTTCATTGTTAGAGTTCTGGTAATTTTTTTGCATAAATCTTTTGAATTAGTAAAGGGAGGAGGAAATTTCTTTGTTCATTTTAATTTGTATATTTGATATTAAAACCTCCTTTTCAGGGAAGAAGTACTGTTTTTAGAGTTAAGCACATCACTCTGATAACTACTTGGCTATTGATGAACCAGATTTGCTGTTTGATATCAAGTTAGGGAAGCCATTGTAAAGGAAAGGGGACTTCTCCTTTTTCAAAAAGGCTCCATAGGTTTGACGTATTTCTCTTCTCTTCCAAAGAGCCCATTACTTTAATGGTACTATTCATTTTTCTGGAATTCCTAGACTACCTGACAGACTCTGTGGTGGGAGCTGTCTGCCTCTAAGCTGTTTGGGTTTGAGTTGTTATCATGGAATATCTCTTTACTTTCAAGCATCCTCTTCCTCTGAAAAGTAGGTCTTTGGTCTCCTCATCTCTGGGAATGATTAAGAATCTAAATCTAGAGTCCTAGGTCAATGCTTTCCTCTTACAACTGGAATACCAGAAAATGTTGTTACCCTTTGTTTGTTTGCCTTCCTGGTTTTCTTTTGGCCCTTCCCCTGTTAAGCTGACAGGATACCTTATTTTTATAAAGAATTTCTCAGGTGTAAAGAGCAGTGTTGTATTTAAAAAGATTAATTCACACTTTCCCCTTTGACCCTCTCCCAATCCACATGATACAAAACCTTAAAAACATTACTTTCATCCTAGACGCAAATCCAGATCTCCTTCCCCTAGAAGACGATCTTCCCCTGTCAGGAGAGAGAGAAAGCGCAGTCATTCTCGATCTCCCCGTCACAGAACCAAGAGCCGGAGTCCTTCCCCTGCTCCAGAAAAGAAGGAAAAAACTCCAGAGCTCCCAGAACCATCAGTGAAAGTAAAAGAACCTTCAGTACAAGAGGCCACTTCTACTAGGCAAGTACATGAAAATTCATTTATAAGTATCACAGTTTTAGGCTATTGCTCACTGACTGCCAATAGAATAGCTCTGAGTTACAAATACAGAATCACTTGATTATTTCCCTTTTATATTTTTTAAATCATAAAATCAGCTCTTTGAAAAGATTCTAGCTCTACAGGAAAGTTTTAGTAAAGGACCCTAAAGATGACCAGTGCTATTGGCTGGTTGTATTGTTTCTTGAGATTTTATATATTGTGAGTTGCTTTTTTTCCCCAATACTGTGGACAACTGTATACTCTTAAAAATGTATGTGGTTAGAATTGTTGGTTGCTCTTTAACTTTCACTGATGTGTATATATCTTTTTGGAGCTAAGGAGAAGTCTTCATGGATTTTGAAAACATTTTAAAGAGAAACATAACCTTATTACATCATTGTATTATGACTTGGGAGTCTGAACTGCAGAAGGGAAAAAAATCAGCTTTTTTTTTTCTACAGTGACATCCTGAAAGTTCCCAAACCTGAACCTGTACCAGAGCCTAAAGAACCTTCTCCAGAGAAAAATTCCAAAAAAGAAAAAGAGAAGGAGAAGACCCGACCAAGATCTCGGTCACGTTCCAAATCAAGATCCCGGACACGGTCTCGCTCTCCTTCTCATACTCGACCTAGGCGACGTCATAGATCCCGATCAAGGTGAGCTTCAGGATTGATACAGATCTTGGGTTTTACATGCTACTTTCTGGGTAGAATTAGATAAGTAATTTCAGAGCAAGAGAGAGCATTTAGTACAAATGTTATTCTTTGGACCTACAGAGAGAATTTGAGGACATTTTCTGTGCACCATAAAAATCTCTACATAAATGGAAAACTGTATGCCTTGAAGTCCATTTTAAAAATACAGCTGTTGAGAAAGCGGTCAAGGAATTCTTCCCTTGTTCTCGTTTATTCAGGCTCTAATTCTGTTTGTTATGGCAGATCATACTCACCTAGAAGGAGGCCAAGTCCGAGAAGGCGGCCATCTCCTCGAAGAAGAAGCCCACCAAGACGAATGCCACCTCCACCCAGGCATAGAAGGAGTAGATCTCCAGTGAGACGGTGAGGGCTTTCTTTTTTCTTGTTCTTTTTCCTTTCTTTCCTTTTCTTTTTTTCTTTTTAAATTTGGAAGTGTCAGTAAATGAAAGTGCACCGCATTTGCTTTAGGCTAGTAGTGTTTGAATTAATGTCCCCATGGAATAAAAAGCTCGTGAGTGATACTAGGTGATGCCTTCGAAAGAGCCTCTCATTTGAGGTTTAATTGCCACAAAAACATAATGCAGTGTTGGGGGAAAACAAATGACCATTTTACTGATACTTTGTGTTAACTTACCTTTTAGACTCCAAGATCTCCTAGGGATGAGGGAATTTGCCACCCTCACTCTTCCTTTGGTTTTTCGTTATCACTGGCTTTTGAAAAGCAGATGACCACAGAGCCATTAAGCTACTTTTAGCCAATATTAAAATAACCTTTTTGCAATTACGTTTTTGCTTTAAATGTTTTCTTTCTCATAAAAACGAGTGTTTACAAAATTTCAAACAAGTAACAACGGGAACGTTACCCATAATCCCATCTCGTGGATATAGCCAATTTTTAGCAGTTTGAGGTCTAGGTATTATTGAAGAGATTAGACATAGAAGTAACCCTGTCAGTACGAATGTTCTGTGTTTAAAGATCATTTTAAAATTGGCATGAGGAAAAATGTTTGTATCTGTCCCTTTTAGCAAATCTGCCTAAAGTGGAGGCCTGGTGCACTGGTAGCAGAGTTTTGAGCCTTCTTTACCTCCTTGGAAGGAGCTGTGATGATTGTGCTTCAGATTATACTTAGCGTGGAAGTTTTTGTATTTGGGTCTTTGAGATTTTTACAGGGGTATGAATCTCTTGGATATACAGAGGGGAAATAATGAGCTCCATGATTTTTTGTTTCTGCAGTCAGGTTTTTCAGAGTCCCGTATTTTTTCAAAAGATAACATTTGGGGAGGGCGTTGTTGTGATACAGTGAAACATTTTGATGACTACTGCTAAAAATGATATACTTGGTTTTTAACTATTGACAGACTAACGGCGTAAATGGTCAGTTGATTTAGGCATCACGCTTTTCTAAAATTGGTTATTTTATAGGAGAAAAGTAATGCTGGTGCTTTCTAATACAAGATTAGTGGAAACAGCTATTTCTTATATTGGAGTTTTGCAAACAGCATGTTTTAATTGTGCTTACTGAGCCATTTAGCAGTCAAAATATTTTGCAGATTGTGTAAGATTCCCTTTCAGCCAGTTTTTATCTCACACTTAAGGTAGGGTTTCCTTTTTTTCAGGTTCTCAGGAATTCTTCCGCCAAAGGTGAATTCTGCAGGTACACATAATTGCAACAGAACTTACCACAGATTTGCCGCAGAATTCGAGAGGCCCCTGCTTCTAAGTTTATGTAGCTAAATGAATTCCTAACCCTGCTGCACATGTTTTTTTAAAAAAATGCAACCTAAAGGTTGTTTGACATTGTGCTATTAAATGGAAAATACTTTGCCACCCAAATTTTGAATGCAAACTCCAAACAGTGGTGATTTTCCTAAGGAAGGAAGAGACTAGCACTCAATGTGACATAACTGGAAAGACAACTCAGATGGAAGCGCTTACCAGAATAAGTTACCCACATTTAGTCTCAGAACTAGCTGTTTCCTGTCCTAGGTTGTGGTTTTGTTTCCCATTTTTTTTTTTTAAACTTACTTATATGCTTAGCTACATAAACTCAAAAGTTGGATAAAAATAGCTGTATTTTTGTGTAAACTGTACATAACCTTTAAGGTCATTTTTGACAAATATGCAGTTAATGAATGTGAATACTTATTCCACAGAAGAAGGCGTTCATCAGCATCCTTGTCTGGAAGTAGCTCATCATCCTCCTCGTCTCGTTCCCGGTCACCGCCAAAGAAGCCTCCTAAGAGGACATCCAGCCCCCCTCGAAAAACTCGTAGGTTATCTCCTTCAGCGAGTCCTCCCAGGCGAAGGCATAGGCCATCACCTCCAGCAACTCCACCGCCAAAAACTCGTCATTCCCCAACACCCCAGCAGTCAAACCGTACAAGAAAAAGTCGTGTTTCTGTCTCTCCAGGGAGAACTTCAGGTAAAGGTAAAAATCAGAAGCACAAAAACAGTATGTTCATTTGTTCTTCGTTTGGCTACAAAGTGCCCAGTCAGTTGTTGCTGCCCCTTCTCCCTTCAGAGTGTGAAGTAGCTGGGTAATATTTGTGTATGTGATACTCTGTAAATTTGCTTATCACCTTTTCTTTCCTGCTTTAAGTTCTTGGGGTTTGTTGAAATAGCTTACGTGTAAATGTGTTTTGTTTTTAGCAGTTGCCCTCTGGCAGCAAGTAGGTGGAGAAATACATGACCTGCCCGTGGGCTGAGTTGGGGTGACTTATCAAAGTTTGTGTTGTCATGTTAAGGGATCATTTTATTACTATGAGACTAGTTAGCTTTTTTTTCCCTGGAGATTTTTTTGTTTGATATCTTACTTGAGAACTTCATATTCTGTTTTAATTCTTTCTTGGCCACATAGGGAAGAACAAGGTGTCCTCTTAAAAGCTGATTTGTTTTTTAGTTTAGGCTCTAGGCAGGGTTCTTCTGAGTGTTGTCCTTGGTTTATTCTGCAGATGGATTTCTGAGGAATTTATGATCTGTGATCCTGCCAGGCAAGTAGAATGTGTACTGGTCTGAGTGAGGGTTGTGGCATATTGGGAGCTATTCTTTTAGCATAAATACACAAGGAGAAAAGCAGTAGGATCTGTTTGCATTGGGCCTCTGGTGTTTAGGGCTGAGATGATAGCCTAAAGGGTGAGTAGTGGGGGAGGGGAAATCCTGAAAGTTGCTGTAGAAATTGGTTTTTGAGAAGCAGTCTGTAGGTTGAGCTGTACCAGGCTTGTTCTGATCACATCTAAATTTTCAGGTTAGAAAAAGAAAACGGGGATGGGCACAGTTCTGACTGTTTATTGAGATATAGAGAAGCCATCAGAGTGTTGGGGTACTGGCAGATAAGGCTAATCTGTAAAGAGTAATATGTAGATTATTTTCTGAATTTTAACAATTTAATGTAGTGACCGTATCATTAAATATAGCTGGATGGCGTTTGGGTCTTCCGGGTTCAGACTTACTTTAAGTATGAGAGGGGGCCTTACGGTCACTTACTTTCATAACCTCCTGTCCTTTTGTTCAAAATTAGGACAGCTTCAGTAGTTTCCAGCCACCATGTCCAAATCTGATGCCCACTTCCTAACCAATGTTTTCTATTTCTATGAGGTAGTTTGCATTTCTGATTTTTTTCCCCCTTTATCTGGAGCCAGAAAGCTCTCTAGTGACAAAATATTACAAAAGTTTCCACCTTTTATTTTATAAAAACACATCGTTAGGATTTTTCTATTTGCATTATAGCCAAAGAGTAATAAAATTATCTGAACAGGAGGACTGAATCTTTGTTAAAATAGATTGCTAAGAATTAAGTTTTTTCAGAGTATACCCAGGCACCAACCTCTTGGGTTCTGATATATTGTCAAGGGGAGTGGGCCACTGCTTTCAAAAAAAAAAAAGTCACAGTGGATATGCGCTTAGGAGAGAAATAAGTCAGGGTAGAAGACAAAGACTTAGTTATATACCTATGGATTCTGGGATAGGTCTTCCATGTCCAAACAAAACACAGCCAAAGAGGTACACTGTGGGCAATATACAGAGACTGCCTTGTGTCTGCTGAAGCTGAATTTGGCTTTAACTACTTGGAAATTATAACATAGTAAAATGATCCCAGTCCTGTGTGATGAAATTTCAGAAGTAGAACAGACTTTAGAGACTGTCATCAAGAAACCGGTTCTCAGGTTAAGTGATTTGGTCAAGGTCAACCAGCCAAGACTAAAATTTGGGTTCTCATTTTCCAGTAGAATAGTATATGCAGACCTTGCCCAACTTTCCTACCCCAGAATGTTGTTGTGAGGGCTAGAGGTGGGAGATGGAGGGCAAGTTCTTTAGTTTCTGTACCTGGTGATGTGATTTCAGAAATTCCTTTTTAGGATACTCCATGACTAATAAGATCAGTAACGCCATTGAAGTATAATAGGTTTTACTTGTATATTTCATGTAGTAGTTATCAGTCAGGACTTTTAATATTGAGCAAATGGAGTAGGAGGGATACAGGGAAAGTATTTGGGGGAATTTAGAGGTAAATAATTTGGAGTATACTGTACATTCTCATCTGAAAGGATCTTCAGGAAGCATCTTACAGTCAGTGGCATGTTAAATCGGCATTATCTTAGTACACAAAGTAGTGCTTTGAAATCAGTAGGATATTTAATGAAGTATGTTTATAGAGGATCTATGCCTATTAAAGTTTTAGGATAGATCAGTTTAATCCTATAAATTACTTTCTGTAGATGATGATTTCACCAATTTTGGTAACAGTGATTTATCTTTATAAGTGATCATTTTGACAAGTCTGGGAGATTAATAATTAATAGGAATACTGAAGTAAATTTAAAATTCTGTTTTTTTATTTAGAAGATTCTGACTTTATGCTAGAATGATTTTGCCCTTTGAATGCTAAAAATAAAACATTAACATAATAAACTAAACTCTCATCTAGATAAACACATTCGGATGAAATATTAACTCTGTTAATATTACAATTCAATCATATTAAACCAGCGTAGGGGTATATATTATGTACTTGTTCTAAGAGTATGAATGTTCTGACAGTAGACTATAGCTAAACCATTCATGAGAGATTGGATCAAGATAAAGTCGCAAATGGATATATCTGTAAGGAAAAATATGTTTGTTCTAGTTCAGTCATGTTTATTCAGTTGGCATTTGTCAACTCTCTTGCAAACATAGCCGCATTTTTAATGTCTCTTAGAGGTAAATGCATTCTGACATTGAGGCGGCTTCCAAACACATTTTGGAACCCAGTTCTCTTATGTGGTAACTTGGACATGTGGGGTGTATAGATAACTGGATGCCTCTGATAACTTTTCAAGAATTGAAGATTAACTATCACTTTAAAGTGCAGCGTACTGACCAGAAAAATAGCCTCAATTCCTTTATAGTTTAAAAGCATTTGTATTTTATTTCTTTTGAATTTGTTAAAATACAAGGGTTGGGTTTTTTTTTAAAGATTTTATTTATTTATTTGACAGATCACAGGTAGGCAGAGAGGCAGGCAGAGAGAGAGGAGGAAGCAGGCTCCCCGCCAAGCAGAGAGCCTGATGCGGGGCTCGATCCCAGGACCCTGAGATCAGGACCTGAGCTGAAGGCAGAGGCTTTAACCCACTGAGCCACCCAGGCGCCCCTAAAATACAAGTTTTAAATGCAGTTTTGCTGCCATATTTCATGGTAACTCATTAGGATTTAACCGGTTTTTACCAAATCCAGTGCTAAGTCAAAAACGGTTATCGCGTAGAAACATTAATAAAATGCAGTTCATTTAAAAAATAGCATTTTTTTTAAAAAGGTGCCTGGGTGGCTTAGTTAAGCATCATACTCTTGATTTGGGCTCAGATCCTGATCCTCAGGGTTGTGAGATCAAGCTGTTCCTTGGTCTCTATGCTCAGCAGGGAGTCTGCTTGTGATTCTCTCCCTCTGCCCCACCTGACCTTGCTTGTTCTCATGCACTCTCTCAAATCTCCAAAAAAAAGAAAAGAAAAGTATTGTAAATTCATTTTGACTACTTTAGCAAAGATGAGATTTCTGTTTTAGATCACTAGCTGTCTAAAGTTACTGCCCCTTAGAATAAGCCTTTACAGAATTCTGAGTACAAGAGTGTGTTAAAAGAAATGTATCTATACTCTGGGTCAACATTCCGTGGTATTTGCTTTAATCAGACAAAGCAGATAAATAAGGATTCTTGGGATCATATTGGCTTCAAATTTAGTTCTTAGCAGCATGGTCTTAGATGATGTTTCAGGTTAATCGTATGGTAAGATCAATGGTTATATCTGTATATACTTTGATTTTAGTTGAAGCAGTAGATGGATATTATAAATAGAGCTTATTAATTGATGGAAATTAAAGCCTGTGCTCTAGAAATAGTCTTGGGTTCAGATCCTAGTTCACTTTAATTATCTATGTGATTTTAGTTGAAGTTACCTTTTTTTTTTAAGATTTTATTTATTTATTTGACAGAGATCACAAGTAGGCAGAGAGGCAGTTGCGGGGGGTGGGGGAGCAGGCTCCCGCTGAGCAGAAAGACCAAGGATACAGGGAAAGTGGGGCTCAATCCCAGGACCCCGGGATCATGACCTGAGCCGAAGGCAGAGGCTTTAACCCACTGAGCCCTGAAGTTACTTTTTAAGCCTCAGATTTCTCCTCCTTTAAAATGGGGGGTAATACTATCAACAGTGCTTAGTGCTGCTTGCTAATACAGCAAGCATACAAAAGACAGTTGTCTTAATTTTTCCATGTAATTTGGAAAAGAGAAGCTGGGTAATTCATAAGGTGCTCACAGCTCTGCTACTACCTTCGGTGTATTTCTGAGCTGCCTCCCCCTGCTTTTTTAAGCCTTGAAAAAATCCAGCCTTAGTGTTTAATTATTTTTCCTGCTGTGAGGGATTACTTTTTTCTGGGTAGTTTAAATCTCTCATGTTATGATGAAGGTTGTATTGGTACAGAAAGATTCTTTAGTATCTTGGTGGCTAACTCATTCCTCTTCTCCAGAACAAATCTCTTTTTCTGAAGATTTCATCAGATCTATTTCTTAACCATTTATCAGTTTTACAACTTTTCTGAACCCAGGTATGGTTGCATGCTTGGAAGCTCTTGTGCTGTTGAGGCCTCCATAGTTGAGTGGTTTTTACGTTGTGGGGTAGCACCTAGAGGTTTACTGAGTCGAATGTTACACATGTCTTCTGTACAGAGCTGCTGCTATGAAACAGCAACTCCCAGTTTCTCTTAACTGGTTTCTCTTGGGAGAAATTATCTGTATGACTAAAAAGTCATTATAGGACTTTTCAAGGCTTTCACCAAACATTTAACTAATAAGCATAGTCACACCTGCTGTACCATTAAGACATGGTCTTGTGTGGTTTTGTTTGTTTTGTTTTGCTTTCCTGTGTATGAAAAAAATTTTTTTTTCTTATTTTTAGTGACAAAACATAAAGGTACTGAGAAAAGAGAGTCCCCTTCACCAGCACCTAAGCCTAGAAAAGTAGAGTTATCTGAATCGGGTAAGTTTTCGTGTGTTTTTTTTTAACTTAATTAGATTTTTTGCACATTGCATCATCCCCTCTGGTGAAAGTCAGAAGGATATCACTTAGTGGTTAGTAGCTACGGCTTTAAAGTGAGACCAGCCTGGTTTGAATACCCACCTTTAGTGATTAACTGCTTTTTGTTTAGTTACTTAATTTATCTGACCCTCACTTCTTTCATCTGAAATGTAGGTAACAGTACCATCCTTTAGGTTTATGATGATTATCTGAAATATGTTAAAGTTCATAGAGCTTAGCTTGACCTATAGTAAATAAACTTTGATTACATTTGGTGAACATAGTCTAAAATCAGCGTTTAAATTGGCATTCTGAAGTTTTTTTGTAAGAAAAAAAAATTATCTATACAGTTGTATTGCTTGATCCAATGAGATAGAGGTGTAAGAGACCATTTTCCAATTTAAGTACGTTACATTTTCTGTATGCGTAACTAAAGAAACACTTTCTAAATGCATCCATCTTTCAGAAGAAGATAAAGGTGGCAAAATGGCTGCAGCAGATTCTGTGCAGCAGAGACGTCAGTACAGACGACAGAACCAGCAGTCTTCATCTGGTACGGATATGGATTCAACTGTTTTCTATCTGTATATCCTCATGAAAAATACTCCAGATACAAATCTCCATCCTTGTAGTGAGCATACTTATGAGAAATAGGTATCTATATAGAAATCTGTTCAAGGGGAGGAAGTATTTTGGTTTTAAGTCCTTTCTTAAAACTTAATTTTCTTTTAAATTGTTGTAAATAGTAGATCTTTACAGTACAATAGTAAATATACAGGGGTATGAAATTTGGAAAAGTATATTCTTTTACCATTCCCTAGTCTTACTCCTGAAAGCTTTTCTTCAGAATTTTTCTGTGCCATGTATATAATCTATGGTTTAAAAGGGAAAGAAAAAACAAACCCCAAAAAACTTGTATAAGCTCAGACTTTGTTGCCTCCCTTTTTAACTTACTATATCTAGATATTTTACCCTGTTCTTAGATCTGTTTGTTTTTTTTTTTTTAAGATTTTATTTATTTATTTGACAGACATCACAAGTAGGCGGGGGTGGGTGGGGGGGGGTATGGTATGGAGCAGGCTCCTCATCAAGCAGAGAGCTGGATGCAGGGCTCAATCCCAGGGTCCTGGGATCCTGACCCTAGCCAAAGGCAGAGATTTCAGCCCACTGAAGCGCTCAGGTGCCCCAGATCACCTAATTTTTTTTAATAGCTAAAACTTTCTACTGTAATAATAAATACACTGTAATTTATTGAGCCAGTCACCTACTTGGACATTAGGTTGTTTCTAGGTTTCCTGTACTTTATTTCTGTAAAATAATAAACAGTATTTATTTTTTAGTTAATAATAATATTACTAGCTTTGGGTATTTGTGACCAAGGCTAAGTGTGCTGCATTTGCTTTTCATTTGCAATATAGAGACCAAAGCACCCCACAGCAAAATCAAGTCCATTAAAAGCTCTTTAAACATGAAGTTAATCATGGGTTTAAAAATGCATATAGGTCTTGGGTGGTTTTGGTACTTGGGACTTTATTTCCTTCTTCTTCTTTTTTTTAAAAAGAGAGAGGTGGAGAGATAGAGAAAGCATGGGGGAGGGGATAGAGAGAGAGAATCTCGTCCCAGTGCAGAGCTCAACACAGGGCTGGATCTCAAGACCCTGAGATAATGGCCTGCGCGGAAGTCAAGAGTTGGATGCTTAACCAACTAAGGCACACAGGTGCCCTGGGACTTCATTTTAAATTTAAGTTTTGGTATTTGGAAACAGTTATTAGTTATTTTAAGTGAAGGAGACCAGGTGCAAGCAGTCGAAGTTTTTCATTTTGCATTTCCTACCAGGCCTGTAGGAAAGGCTTGTCACTTTTTTTTTTTTGTATGTGGTAAATGCTAAGGATGTGAGAAGTATTCAGATCCTAGTGGAACTTTCAGTAGTTTTGAAAGTGCTTTGAGTAACAAGCATCAAGTACTTGCTTGAGGTGTTTTTTGAGCTTAGTTTTTTGGAAAATCACTAGATTTTTTTTTTTTTTTAAGATTTTATTTATTTATTTGACAGAGATCACAAATAGACATAGAGGCAGGCAGGGGGAGGGGGAAGCAGGCTCCCTGGTGACCAGAGAGCCCAATGTGGGGCTCAATCCCAGGACCCTGGGATCATGACCTGAGCCAAAAGCAGAGGCTTAACCCACTAAGCCACCCAGGCACCCCAGAAAATCACTAGCATCTTAAGGGACACTTGTATCCTATTGGGGTGTGCCTTGGGAATGATTTATATAACTAAATTATATAATGATTTATATTTATGTTTGGCTTTTAAGTCATTGACGGTATATCGATGATAACTTTTTTTCAGAACTCATGGCTTGTATACATGCTTGCTTGCATAAGCGAGCTTTACTTGGTAATTTGGACACTCCCATCTGCTTAGAGTCAGAAAATGTGGGCACACGCTTTAAAGCACAGATGTAATGTAATTTTTGTTTATTGTATAATTATAGATTCTGGCTCCTCTTCTTCCTCAGAAGATGAGCGACCCAAGAGGTCCCATGTGAAGAATGGTGAGGTAGGCAGGCGGCGGAGACATTCCCCTTCCCGGAGTGCCTCTCCATCACCTCGAAAGCGCCAGAAGGAGACTTCCCCTCGGTAATGTCTTTTCTTTCAGTAGTCTTCACTGGTGGTCTGTGGTTGTGATGAAACTTCTCTAACTTAAGGGATGGGCTACAGGCTTATTTTAAAAAATTGTTAATTCCTTCATTTCAAGGACTCATAGAAGGAGATGGCCAGATTTGGGGGGCTTGGGGACATTTTCTTTGCTTTATTTGGTGGTTATTACTATTAGTGAGATCTTGGTAAGTTATGTACCACCATGTCCTGTGTGTGCATGACTAGATAAGTGAAACCATAGCATTAACTTCTGAACCATCTTTGAACATTTTTTTAAAAAAAATACATTGCCATTAGTGATACTTAACTCCATTGAAGTAAATAATTTGGTGAATGGAATTTCTTGACCTTTGTTTTTCTCCACTGCTCTCAGGATGCAAATGGGAAAGCGATGGCAATCGCCAGTGACTAAAAGGTTGGTTAGCCACTACTTTGTACATGAGGCCAAGTTTAGTGACATGATTTGCTATTTAGGTAACCTGTTCACATCCCTATGTATACAGTGGGGATGGCTGTGGAGAAGTTCCCCAGTTGTTTTAATTGATTTTATTTCTTTGCACTTAAGATTAACGATAGCACTTGTACACGGTGTTCATTTTACAGTACCATTTGAGCTTAGATTTTTGTAGTTATAGTACCTGGATATTTTCCAAGAGATAGGATCATAATAGCTCCTAAGACTTGGTGGGGAGGGCCTTTGTGGTGGTGTTCAGAAAAGCAAGAAAAATTTGGTAAAGACTTTAAAAAGATTAAAGATGAACATGAGTCTCTGGCCCTGTTCATTGTTCTCTACAGTAGGAAGGTGGGTTGCATATCTTCATTGAACCTTTTGATTAAGGTGTCTGACTGTAAAACTGTAACACTTGAGAGCTTAATCATAAGTAGAAATCTCAAATTCAAGCCTATCTCATAAGTGAGAAAACAGGCTCAGAAGTAGTGAAATGAGTTTCTTAGGGTATAAAGTAACAAAGTCTGATCTTAGACCTGTGTTGTTGACATTATGCCATTATACTGTCTTCATTAGTCTTCTGCTTTTGGGGGGTCTTTGCAGCTAACTGAGTATCTTTCTTGAAACTATCACATTGTCCTCTTTATAGCTCACTTTTTGAAGCTGTGTTGGTCGTCTCACTAATAAGAGTTCTCTTGAAAAGATTCTTTGGACTAGTCAGCAGTGTGATGGAGCAAAATTGTGTATTTGTTTTGTGGAGTATTTGACAATAAAAAATAAAAACCTTTAAAAAATAAATTTAGATTCCAAGGGATTCTGTTTCCAATATAATTATCCCTGACTTCTGTAAAATTGCTGGTACAGCAGCTAAAAAGTTGTTTTACAAAATCAGGTTAGTGGTAAGATTCCTTCCCCCTCCCGTAATCTCCCCTTATAAAACTACCTTTTCATTGGAAAGTGATTTATGAACACTGAAATCAATACTGATGTTCACTACCCTGCGTTAGGGTGTTCATATTCTTTAAAAAGGCCTCTAGTTTTATTGATGTTAGAAATTACTGTCAGGTGTCTAGGATTTGATGGAGAAAGAATTATTTGGAACTGTGCTTCAGTATTTATTATGTTTTTAAATGGGGACATAACAGCCTGATTTGGATTACTTCACATATAAACTTTAAACTTTGAACAAAGATACTTTTCATACTTTGAAACATTTGTCTTTGGGTATCGAACACTTCTCAACTTAAAGGGATATTGATCAAAAGGGGAAGTTATCTCAAAAAACTTAAAAAGGTAGTTGTCACACCTGCAGCTTCTTGTCTTCATTCCCAGCAGGGCTAGTGAAGTGGTGGTTCAGAGGTTGCTGCAGCAAGCTGGCTCCTTCTGATAGAACTTGCTTTTCTCCATATTCGAGGGCTGCGTCACATACTGATGCGTACTGAAACTGGCTCTCACAGAATTTGAGAGGGAACTTCACTACTGAACGTTTTCTACACAGTTGAAAGCTTTAGCTTGGCATGTTTCAGAGTAATAGAAACAGATGAAGCAGATAAGCAGAAGAAAAACATTAAGTATTCAACATTTTGAATAATACAGTGAACAAACTTAGAAATATGTTGAACCTGGGCTTTATGTCACTTTTTTTTTTTTAAGCACATACGGAAAAATTGAAGTAGATTGATCTGAAAGAAATTGGGTTTTTGTTGTTGTTGTTGTTTTTTAACCCTTGAAATGTGTGCCTTCTCAGCTTAGGTAGAAATTCTGTAGCTTTTTAGATCATGGAGCCATGTGGTGTCAAGACTCCCATTTTAAGTAATTATTAGATTTTTTCTAGCAGTTCCTTAAGTTACTGCAAGTCTGGTTATGGGTTGCTTAATGTTTTTGGTATTTTCTCACATAGAAACAGGACATTGAAGGTCATCACTAGAAGGGACCTTCTGGCTATTCTCAGTCTTCCCTTGTTACTAATGAAGATGAGGCACAAAATAAATACCTCAGGTTACCAGTCTGAGTCCAGTTTTTGTAGTGGGAATTTCTGATGAGATTTTATAAACTGAAATTGGGAGAATGCTTTTAAAAAGAAGCCACTAATCCACAATAATAGCCTCTTACATGATTGTATTTACTGATAACATGGGGAGTTCTGCATTGTATCACTTCATCTTCTTAGTTTGCACCTATAAACTTTCTTCTTAAATCAGAACGCAAATGTCTTTTTCTATTTAAAATCTTGAATCAATACTGTGGTTATCCGGTCTTCCTGGGTCCTGTAATTCTCAGATTAACCCTGCTAGTAAAATGGCTTCTCCTTTACTGTATTTTCTTAGTTAGTAATTCTGTCTACACTTCGTCCAAAGCTTATCTGTCTTCATAGATTGCCTCTTACAGTTTATTTTTAAATCTGTTCCAAGTGAAGTCTTAGTCCTCACAAGGCATAAGCAAATTGGAATTGAAAAGTAATGAATATAAAGTAATTATTAAATTTAATAATGAATTTCAGAACTTGTTCTGTTAGTAACAGAGCTCTCCTTAGTTTTCAAGAGGGAATCAAGCCTAGTAAACTTGAGAAAATACTTCCAGGTTCATAGGAAGCCTCAATCAAGCTGATCAAGAAATTAAAAACTATATTGTATGTGATGATTTTGTATTTGCGAATTTAACCAAAATGTGGCAGACTGGCTGGGTGTATATTTTAATATATGTCTTGGGAGACTGCTGTGAGTTAATCCAGTTGATACAATTGGATTTTTCATGTGTTTGTGTTGGTTAAGTGTGTAACAAAGCTTAGAGTTAGGGTTTTATATAATTATCTGTGTTTCTACCATATTGTTCCCAGTAAAAGCTTTAGTGCTCAAGTTCTAATCCTTTGTTTTGGGGATAGTGTTGTAGTTAGTAGTAAGCAACTTTTGAATAGTGGAAATAAAACATTTTTAAGAATTGAGAACTTGGAAGAGTGACACCCAGATTTGGGGCCTTAAACCACTGGTGACTATTAAAATTTTACATTTCTGAATTGGAACATGGAAGTTTTTCTGGGTTTTAAAACAGTTGTTCCTAATAAGGAATCAAAATCACCTGGAGAGCCTTTTCAGCATACATCAGCTAGATCATCATCTGGACCGGGTGGACAAACTCACATAAGCTCCCTAGGTAGTTGTGATGTGCATTCCAATTAAAAAACAATGTCACAGGGCAGTGTTTTCAAACTTTTTTTGCCCTGTGTCATGTTGGGAATTTCTGTATCATGACCTAGACTCTGCATATTTATATACTGAAACAAACATTTTAGAAAACAAAATTTACCATTCCCACAAGTTAAAATGCTCAGATTCTCTAAAATGTTGGTTCTCAGCCAGAGTCTTGACTAATGGTCTTGACCAGGTGTTTTGAAAAACATCGCATTGAGAAGTAGAGTAGTTGGTTGCACTTTGGGTTAATGAAGGTGGAAACTGTGTCATCTGGATCACTTGCTAACGAGAACTCCAAATCACCTGTAATTTTTTTTTCCTTTTCCTTTTGGTGATTTAGTGGTAGACGGAGGAGGAGTCCCTCCCCACCACCCACCAGAAGGCGACGTTCTCCTTCTCCTGCCCCTCCTCCTCGTAGGCGCAGATCGCCCACACCGCCGCCACGACGAAGGTATTTTATTAGTTATGTTAGTTGGAGCTAATTGAAGCAACTTTCTTTATATCAAAATATATTACCAGCACGGCATTGCTCAGCCATTTACAGAACATCACATATTATGTGATTCCGTTAATATGAAAAGTCCAAAACACCCAGATCTATAGAGATAAAAGTAGATCTGTGGTGTCTGGGAGTGGGGGTATTATAATGGTTACAGACTGAATATACCTAAAACCATTGAAATGTACCTTTTAAAATTTATGGTATGTGACTCACACGTCAGTAAGGATGTAAATTAAAAGGGGAAGTCACTCTGTTTAGTGATCATAAAGGGAAAAATAACTAACTTTACAGTGGAGAATTCCAGCAGATCCTTAACTAGGGAATCGGTTAACAGGCAGTGGTACATACTGGCATTATATAATTCCCGAATACCTTTTTTGGTATCCATATCAGTCATACAGAATCTCCAGGATTTATTAGGAAATACCAGGCAAACCTAAATTGACAGTTATTCTACAAGGTAATTAATGAGTACTTTTAAAAAATGGCAGCCCAGGTGGGAGCTCAGTCAGTTGGACATCTGTCTTCAGCTCAGGTCATGATTCCATGCTCCTGGGATTGAGCCCCACATTGGGCTCCTGGTCTGCTTCTCCCTCTCCCGTCCTCCCGACTGTGTTTATGCACTGTTTCTCTCTGAAATAAACCTTTTTTTTTTTTTTTTTAAGTTTTTTTATTCATTTATTTCACAAGCAGGCAGATCAGCAGGCAGAAAGAGAGGGGGGAAGCAGGCTCCCTGCTGAGCAGAGAGCCCAATGCTGGGCTCGATCCCAGGACCCTGAGATCATGACCTGAGCCGAAGGCAGAGGCTTAACCCACTGAGCCACCCAGGTGCCCCTCTGTGAAATAAGTCAGATAGATAGATTGATTGATTTAAAAAGTAGCAGTCGTGAAAGACAAAGGAATAGTCACACATTGGCAGGAACTAAGGACACATGATAATTATGATGTAGAATTCTCATTTTTGGAACCTGAACAAAAAAGAGACATTAGTGGGAAACCAGGATTGTATTTAGTTAATACTAAGTGCTATGGCTAATTTCAGAGTTTTGATCATTTTTGTTATGGCTCTTGAAGCTGTTAAGTGGCAAATCTATTTTTGTAGCTCTACTATAAATCAAAAGTGATTTTTAAAATAAAAGGTAAGGAGGAAAAGGTTTGTAAGGACGTTGCTCAAATATATAACTGAGCAGTATTGAGCCTGTATATGCCGAGTAAAGTGCTATAGGTGTTTGGTGTACTTAATCTAGTGCTTGAGATGATCTTGCTCAGTAGGTGGTATTCCCATTTTTCAGATGAGGAAATGGAGGTGCACACTACCATGTGTCCAAAGCTTATTATAAAGCTGACCCTATGCAAGAAAACATTCTGAGCTTAAGGTCTGAATATTTCAGAAGCAAATAAGAGGGTTGAAATGGAATGTCATATTCGGGTCGAATTTCTAAGAGGCACGTTAAGATTATATGGGACTTAAGCATTAAGTGGAAGGCCAGGTTGGACTTCCACCGGGATGCATTCTACCTAGTAGGTAGACTTCCACTGAAAAGTGGTTTCTTTGAGACACAGAACCCAAGTCTCCTTGGGAGGGTGGGGTGGGTGTAGAGGTATCTTTTAAAACATGTGCAAGTGAACTCTTCCCAAGTCCAAATGTCAGTTCAAGAGAGCACCATGTAGGAGAGCTTTTTTTTTTTAAGGTTTCATTTATTTGAGAGAGCAAGCATGAGTGGGAGTGGTTTGGGGGCAAGAAGCAGACTCCCCACTGAGCAAGGAGCACCACGTGGGGCATGATCCCAGGACCCTGAGATCATGACTTGAAGCAGAGGCAGAATGCTTAACTGACTGAGCCACGCAGGTGCCCCCAGGAGAGCTCTTAAAGCACAGACTTCCTAAGTTGCCCATAGTAGAATCCTAGCTCTTACATAATGATGGGTGTTTATGCAGGTTTCTCTTCTCAAAAAAATACCCCATTAAATTGGCTTCATATGGATTGTGTCCAATGACTTGACAAACTTGAATTCATTCTGGAAACTTCAGATTTTCTCCATTAAGCAGAGTGTCCTGTTTTTTAGTCATCTAGGATAAATAAATCCACGAAGTGATTTCTTTTTCTTAAATGAGGATAATGGCAAAGCATTTCCAGTTAAAAATGTACTGTGTTTTCCTGGTGCCTAACTACAGTTTGGCCTTAACTTCTGGTCATTTTTCTGTGCAGTCTGTTGCCTTACTCTTTGGACCTTTCAGCTTAATGGTGTCTGTTTCCTAGGACTCCTTCTCCACCACCCCGCCGGCGTTCACCTTCTCCAAGAAGATACTCTCCTCCAATACAGAGGAGATACTCTCCTTCCCCGCCTCCAAAGAGAAGAACAGCTTCTCCCCCTCCCCCTCCTAAACGAAGGGCATCACCATCTCCACCACCAAAGCGTCGGGTCTCCCATTCTCCACCTCCCAAACAAAGAAGCTCCCCAGTCACCAAGAGACGTTCGCCTTCATTATCATCAAAGCATAGGAAAGGGTCTTCCCCGAGCCGGTCTGCGCGTGAGCCCCGGTCACCACAACCAAACAAAAGGCATTCGCCCTCACCACGGCCTCGAGCTCCTCAAACCTCCTCAAGCCCTCCACCTGTTCGAAGAGGAGCGTCGTCATCACCCCAAAGAAGGCAGTCCCCTTCTCCAAGTACTAGGCCCATTAGGAGAGTCTCCAGGACTCCGGAACCCAAAAAGACAAAAAAGTAAAAATATTTTATGCTTTCTTGGCTAGGAACACTAACTTGCATAGTTCTTTATGTTGGGAAGCTATTTTCCCCCTTAACTGAGAAGTTACAGAAAAGAATAAGCTGGGAATACAGGCTTTTAAGGCAGTGTGAAGGTACTATTCACAGATACATTTTCTGTTTTCAGAATAGTTCCTTGTGACACAGACTAAATGCGATAGGACTTTATACCTGGTTCTTAGGGGTATCAAGTTTATTGGGGGATGTGCTTCCAAAATTGAACTCTGAAGTAATGCATAGAGCATTTCTTGCATGTCTGTGGAAGACAGTAAAAACAGTCAAGTACAAGGAACTGGCATCATTAATTTCATAGAGGAAGAAGCATTAACAGAATGAATAGAGGATTATGGAACTTAAACTTCTCCAGATTTGGTTGATACAAATTTGATGTGTGTGTGTTTGTAGCATCAACTAAGTGGTAAAATATTTAAGGTGAACTGTTCTATAATGGTGGTTGGTTATTTTCTCTTAGGAAAGATCTTTGCTCTTTGATACTAAATGTTTTGTTCTTCTGTTTCTAGGGCTGCCTCACCAAGCCCTCAGTCTGTAAGGAGGGTCTCATCCTCCCGATCTGTCTCAGGATCTCCTGAGCCAGCAGCTAAAAAGCCCCCAGCACCTCAGTCTCCTGTCCAGTCCCAGTCCCCCTCAACCAACTGGTCACCAGCGGTACAGGTCAAAAAGGCTAAAAGCCCAACACCAAGCCCATCTCCAGCGAGGGTAGGTGTTTGCCCTGTTTTGGACACACTTTATAATTTTATGTGGTCACTTGGAAGCAAAGACAACCTTTTTGCTTCTTTGTGGCTCAGAGCAGCAGCATTTTCTGTAGTTCAGTTGGCCTTCAGTGAAGCATGAAATTAAGGGGGTGGTGGTTGCGCCACCTTCATATCCTAGCCACCCGCTAATTGACATTATGTCTGATACTTTGAAATTCTGTAATCGTGGTGGTTAAAATTGGCCTATATAGAAAATCTAGAATAACAGAAAAGAAAAAGTTAACTCGTGATTTTTTTTATCAGGGGGAAAAATAGCTTAGTATTTTCTGCCATTTGCTATAGTGTTTGACACATTTGGGGATTTTTTAATATCTTAAAATAAAACTTTCAAAATTAGATCGTGTATTAGTACAATTCCATTTTTATAAAGGAAACAAACACAACGAAGCAGGCACCAGATGTTAACTGGTTATATGTTAGAAGAGGAAAGGATGAATAATCTTAATTTTTCTTTATGTATAGTTCCCTTTTTCCCCCACAGCAGAAATACATTATTTCTGTGGTAAATGAACCTTGCAATCTGAAATACTAGCTGAAGTGGAAAGCTTGGTATTGTCCTGTGTAGTCTTATCTCTGGCAAGCTGCATAAGTAAGAATAACCCTTGTTTTTTGTTTTTTGTTTTTTAACTTTGTAAGTTTGAATGGCATTGGAATATTAAAATATTGGAGTTTAAACTGCATTTTCCCCTCTTTGGGTCATTAATCTGATCTTGAACAAGTTTATTTTATAAAATCAGTGGTTAGAGGTCCATCTCATCAGTAGGTTTGCCTGAATTATTTTACAAACAGAGCAAAAAGATGGAGGAATTTTAAGTGACTGTTTAGAAATGGGAAATTTGAGGATTACTGATGGGATTCACTTGTCACAGAACTTGCCCTTTGCATAGTTTTGCTATGAACAGTGGGAACCTTGAACAGCCTGGAGCAGGGCCATGTAGATGTGGAGGTTTTTGGGGGAATACAGCACAGCACTGTAAATGTGTTTTCTCCTCCTTACACTTAGTGACATTTTCTCTTTTTTAGCTCGCTTTATTGTAGGAATATGTGTAACATCCAGTATCTGTGTTCTTTGACTATTTATGTTACCCATAAGGCTTCTGGTCTACATAGGCTGTTAGTAGTTAATTTGGGGGAGAGTCAGAAGTTCTCTGCAGATTTTCAACTGCATGGGGAGTTCGTGCCTCTAAGCCCCATGTTGTTCAAGAGTCAGCTGTATACATTAAGGAGCAGACTCCATTCTAGAGCTAGAAGAAGTCCTATAGTGGCTGGAGATGGGGCATTCACACGAGCATGTGTTGAGAATAATAGCTGTACTTACTGAAAGCCTGCATCCCGTTAACACTAGTATTGTGGGCGGTTTACAGATAGACCCATTTAATTCTCACCACAACTTTATCGGAGATTGCTGTACCCATTTTATTTAGGTTTACAGAAGGGACTCAAAAGAAGTCTTGTCTGGGTTCACATGGTGAAATGGGTTCAAAAGAAGTCTTGTCGGGGTTCACAATGGTGAAATGGGTTCAGGAGCCAGAATTCACCTCAGACTTTTCTTGGTTTTGCACGTGCTGTTTTCCTTACGTTCGGAGGTGGCTCCGGATCCTGGCCACTTGACTGGCAGCTTGTGGTTGGGAAATGTGGCTTCATGTGCACTTAGCTGGGGAAAATCGTAAAGAATCCATTCCTTCAAGGTCCATTCTCATTTCAGATCTGTGAAGAGCATCTTTGCTTGAAGTGTGGTTTTCACCTCAGCGTGCATTCTTGGCAGGGATTGCCTTTGGGCCTTTTCTCCCCCTGAAGCCTTAGGGAAATCCTGAAATTTGTCCATTTAGTTATTTCTTGAGGAAGTAAAACGTGTAGTTGTACAATATTTTAATCTGATTAGTTTTATTGTGATTTTTCTGGATTTCTAGAACTCAGACCCAGAAGGAGGTGGAAAGAAGAAGAAGAAAAAGAAGGACAAGAAACACAAGAAGGATAAGAAGCACAAGAAACACAAAAAACACAAGAAGGAAAAGGCCGTGGCGGCAGCCGCAGCAGCAGCAGCAGCTATCACCCCTGCGGCCCCCACTGCCCCCACGACCACATCAGCACAGGAGGAACCGGAGGCAGAGCCTGAGCCTAAGAAGGTATATGTGCCTTGTACTTCTTACAGTTCACTAAGTCCTTTGATGTTGAGGAGGAGCTAAAGATTTTTTTTACAATAATGGCTGCTCGGTTGTTAGCTCTCTGCTGATCTATTGTCATTCTTGATGATCTGCCAAGAACGGGAATTTGCCAAGACTAAGAAGAAGAATACGAATGGCTGCCAAAAGCCTAATTTAGCTTTTTAAAAATAATTTGTTTGGGATACAATTAACGTGCCATTCACCTATTGAAAGTAATGTGATTCAGGGGTGCCTGGCTGGCTCGGTAGAGCACACAGCTCTTGATCTCAGGGTTGTGAGTTCGAGTCCCACATTGGGTGTAGAGATTACTTAAATTTAAAAAAAAGAGAGAGAAAGAAAGTATGTGATTGAGGGGGTTTTAGTGTATTCATAGAGTTATGCAGCCACCGTCATGATGTGGTCCTGCCCTGCGTCCTACACCTCTTTGCCAGTGTCTCAGGACTCACCAGTGTGACCCCTCTGGTTTTAGGAGACCGAAAGTGAGCCTGAAGACAACCTCGACGACTTAGAAAAGCACCTGCGTGAAAAGGCGCTGAGATCGATGCGGAAGGCTCAAGTGTCCCCACAGTCTTAGGCGGGAATATGTGTCACGATGTACATTTTATTTGGTTTGTACGCAATTCAATTTCAAAATTGCTAAAATGTGTTTGAGCTTTAGACTATAACATTTGTTGTAATAATTGCTAGGTTGAAGTTCACCATGTAAAAAAAAAAGGGCATGGATTTACATTGCAAAAGGTGTCCACAGTGTATTAGTGACATTCTTTCATTGACCGCTGACATAAATTCATTTATAGTGAAATATTTTAAGCCAAAAAAAATCCCCTTTTTAAAAAAGGGGGTTTCAATATTGTTGGCATTCTTATGGTTTCTTTTTAAAGGCCTTGGCTATTCCCAGAGGTTTTCCTTTCTTTTCATTTTTTTTCTTTATTTTTTTCTCATTTGAGTCTTAGCACCCATTTAAGTTATGATGCTTCCAACCTTGTATGGTTTGCAAGCTTGCCCAGAAATAAGACCACTGTTGAACTACCACAAAAGTATAAATGAATATTTTAATGCCACAATCTTTCCTGTTGCCTGTGGAGTCTCTGCTGAAACGAATCAGGATTTGAACTCTAGGATGAGACAGAAAATGAAAGCATGTTGTTTGCCAGGACACTGTGGGTTTATATTGATGTGTAACAAGTTGATTTGGAACACTGGAATTTCATTCTATTCTGTTGTGTTTTTTTTTTTTTTTTTTGTAAAGGCAATTAACTAGTCCCAGGAAGGATCCTTCAGTTATATAAAAGTTTGTTTTATGAAATGTCATGGCTCCATTCATAATTTTGTCTTGTTCTTCCAATTGGTATATACAACTTTCAGAGCTCTCATGTTTGGAAGGCTGGAAGGGCCCAGACTTTGAAATAGTGTCTTGTTTTCACTGTTTTTGTTTTATTTTTTGTTTTTTTTTTTTTTAAACTAAAGCTATATAAAGCTTGTGGATTAAACAGAATAAATTTCTAAATTTAAAAACGTTGGCCACTCACTTTACTCAACCGTCTCAGTACTGCAGGAACCCACCTTTTTTTTTTTTTTTTTTTTAAACCTTACGGTTAAGCCTGTGTTTTTATCCCCATGGCACTTTTGGCACAGTGAGGGCTGGACAAGGGAAATAAAAGGTGGTGAAATTACTCTACCATCTTTATTTTAATAATGTATGTGACAAGTGCTATGAAGGGAGAGTGTATGGTACATTTGGAGCATACATGATAGGGCAAAGTTAACCAGGCACTTCGAGTAGAGCAGTATCTGTTTACAGCCTGAGAGGCAGAAGGAGCCTGGCACATTCCAGGAAGTGAAGGAAGGAAGGCTAATGACCGGAGCGACCTCCCTCTTCGGTTGTGTGTGTTTAATGATAAGTCATTTTTGCCCTCAAGATTTAGCAGAGCAAAGTGACTTGAGCAAACTTGGGGTTGGTTTGTAGAAGGTAAAACAGCAACACAAGATAGAAATTAAGTGTAGGAGCCCCCAGGTGGCTCAGCCAGTTAAGCAGCTGCCTTCGGCTCAGATCATAGTCCTAATTAATGTCCCAGGATCGAGTCCCACACTGGGCTGCTTGCTCAGCGGGGAGCCTGCTTCTCCCTCTGCTTGCTGCTACCCCTGCTTGTGCGCTTTCTGCCTCTGTGATTTAAAAAAAAAAAAAATGGTGAAAAGGAAATCTTAGACATCATGAATCTAAGCCGAGGAGGGTGACACATGGGCAGTTAATGTGATAATTTTTGGCAGTTCAAACCACAAGAAACGTCTACACATTTTAAGACTCAATGGGATGGTTTTTACCTGACGGATATGGACATAAAGGACATACAGGTGTCCTTTTTTTACGGGTGGGTTTTTAGAGTGATTTGAAAGGAGGCGACACTTAAATGAAGCTGTTGCCGTAAGTGAACTAAGGTGGTGTGTGGTGGATAAGTGCATCTAACCTGCGTGCCGCAATGAAAGGCTTCAGGATCTTTGGCGTGAATTCCTTATGATTTTTTTAATTCTTTGATTTAGGGAAAAGCACAGAATATTTCTAAAATGGTTATTGATGACTTATCCCTTCTAATGCGAGCACACCAGTGAAAATTGCTGGGGTCCCTGTACCTATCTAACCTGCCATTCGTTCATTCACTCCCATTGGTTCACTCGCCCCATTCCTTCAATATGCTTTTTTTTTTTTTTAAGATTTTATTTACTTATTTGACAGAGATGACAAGTAGGCAGAGAGGGGCAGCGGGGAGAAGCAGGCTCCCTGCTGAGCAGAGAGCCCGATGGGGTACTGGATCCCAGGACCCTGAGATCATGACCTGAGCTGAAGGCAGCAGCTCAACCCACTGAACCATCCAGGTGCCCTCAATATGCTTTTGTTCCTCCACTTGAACTGCTGTTAAGGGTAGCAGTAGCCCCTATTTTGCCAGTGTGAATGATCAGTTCTTTTTTTTTTTTTTTAAGATTTTATTTATTTATTTGACAGAGAGAGAGGTCACAAGCAGGCAGAGAGGCAGGCAGAGAGAGAGAGAAGGGGAAGCAGGATCCCCACCTAGCAGAGAGCCCCACCCGGGCCTCCATCACCCAGGACTCAGACCACGACACGAGCCGAAAGCAGAGGCTCAACCCACTGAGCCACCCTGGCGCCCTGAATGATCACTTCTTGATCCTTCACTGGTCTGTGGGTGGATTGGGCTCAGTTGTTCACTCTTCTGTTGAAACACTTTCTTCACTTGAGTTCTAGGAGACAACACTGGAACCTTCCAGATGCAACACTGGTTTTCTTCCTATTTCACCAGCTGGTCCTTATGTATCTCCTGGCTCCTTTCAAACGCAAAGTCTTTGTCCTTGGTGGCTTTCTCCACGTTAATCCCTACTTCCTTGACTTAAATGGTATCATTGTGTTGATTGGTGAAGTTTGCAGTCTAAACTTAACTTGACCTAGACCCTATCTACCTGCTTACCTGATAACTCAGTTTGGATGTCTGAAAGAGATACAAATTGAACATGTCCAAAGTAGAATTTTTTTTTTTTTTTTTTTATAAAATTTTTTTTTTATTTGTTTATTTGACAGACAGAGATTACAAGTAGACAGAGAGGCAGGCAGAGAGAGAGAGGGAAGCAGGCTCCCCGCTGAGCAGAGAGCCCGATGCGGGACTCGATCCCAGGACTCCGGGATCATGACCTGAGCCGAAGGCAGCGGCTTAACCCACTGAGCCACCCAGGCGCCCCCAAAGTAGAATTTTTAAATGCCATCCTCTGAGCTTATCGCCACCTTATTTCAATCCCTGTCCTCATCATTTACTCCAAACCGAGTCAATACTGTCGGCAGTATCATCTGCTCTCCTGCACTTGGGCACACAAAGGCCATTCATTGCCAATGGCCTGAGCCACGTCGTGGTAGTGCTCAAAGCCCTCCAGTAGCTTTCTGCCTCCATAAAATCCAGATTTTATTCTGTGACCTGCAAGACCTGACAGCACAGGGTTCAGTCTGCTTTGGCAACGTCACCACCACCCTCCAGTCTGCTCACACCATACCTGCTACCTTGCTTTGACCCATCAAAGTTGATTCCCTTTCAAGGACCTTGGTTCCCACTGTTCCCTCATCCTGGAGGACACTGCCTCCTGATCTTGTGGCTTATTTCCTTCCTTGATTTTCTCAGGCAGTCTTTTTGAACTCCCTCTTGTTTTCACGTACAGCAATTATCAGTATGTGGAATGGTACATTTTTGGTCCCTAGGATCTTGGTCTTATTCTGTGACTCTGTTGCCAGTGCCTGATACATGGTAGAAGCACAGATACTTGGTGAATGGGTGAATGAATTTAATTGACTTGTTGCTATACTTGCCAAATACCACTAGATAGGGTTTGAAGTAAAGAAAACCAAAAGAAGGGCACCTGGGTGGCTCATTCAGTTGAGTGTCTGACTCTTGGTTTCGGCTCAGGTCATCATCCTCAGGGTCATGGGATCAAGCCCCGTGTCAGGCGCTGGGCGTGGAGTGTAATTGGGATTCTCTCCTTCCCTCTCCCTCTGCTTGCTCTCTCTTAAAAAGAAAGACAATGATTACTGCCCTAAAGGAGTATTTGCATACTGGGAATAGAAACACAGCAAATAACAATTTGGAGTGGACAGAACATTGGACAGGTTTCTACCCTAGCTTTCTGTATAACCTTGGTCAAGATACACTTGAGCTAAGTGCTACCATCTCTTTCCGAATGAGGGAAATAATGGTGGAAGCCACCTCAAAGTGGTTTCAAGAGTTTTTTTTAATTGGTACTTCTCATTCAATGATGGCACAAAGATGCCCATTTTCTCAGCTCTATGACGTACGTCCATTCTAGTGATGAAAATGCTTAGTTTATGTGCCTATGAAAGATTTTAACCAATCACAGCCCCATTCAGTGCCATTTTCTTCCCTTTTGCTTTTTAGATGTAACTCAGCATAAAATTTCCTATTTTAAAGTGTGTGACTCAGGGGTATTTAATACATTCGTCAGGCTGTGCCACCACCACCACTTTCTATTCCAGAATATTTTCATTGCCCTAGAAATAAACTCTGTGGCCATTAGCAGTACCTTCCCATTCTCCTGACGGTCCCCACAGCCCCAGCCACCTGGCAACTACTTCCTGTCTACAGATCTATTCTGGACATGTCATTGGCATCATACAAGAAGTAGCTGCCTGTGTCGGGTGTCTTTAATTTAGCATAATGTTTCAAGGCTCAACCCTAGTACCTCATTTTTTTAACTGAGGGATATTCCCTTGTATGGATATATCACATTTGTTTATCCATTCCTCAGTCTGAGTATTTGGGCTGTTTCCATTTTAAGGCTCTTATGAATAAAGCTGCTAGGAACATTTGCACATGAAGTTTTGTGGACATGTTTTCTCTTGGGTGTATATATACCTAGGAGTAGAATTAATTGCTGGGTCATGTGATGACTTAACTTTTTAAGAAACCAGTGGACCATTCCAAAGCTGGTGCCCCCTCCTGCATTCCGACCAGCAGTGTATGATGGTACCCATGTTTCCACATCCTTACCGGCGCTGCTTATCTGTCCTTCGATTATAACCATCCTAGTGGGTGTGAAGTGGTATCTCATTGGGGTTTGATTTGCATTTCTCCAACGGCTAATAATGTGGAGTATGTCTTCATCTGTTGATAAACCACAGTATCCTTTGAAGCTGATTTGTGTCTGCATGGAAGTTTTTCAGAATTTGTAGAGTAGAGCTAATAATTCATTTGTCAGGTGATTGGTAGTGCTCTCATACCCACTTCGGAGGTTTGGGGTGGAGGGCTGTGACCAAACAGAATTTGTCACCTTTTATAAAGAAGATCAGGATGTTAGGGAGACTGTGCCTTATGTAAGGTAAGGGGTAGATGCAGGTCTAGTTATATTGTCCCTCCTACCATCTGACAAAGAACCAGTATTTTTCTTTTTTCTTAAAAGATTGTATTTATTTGATAGCACAGGCAGAGGAAGAAGCAGGATCCCTGCAGAGCAGGGAACCCCTGTGGGGAGCTTGATTCTGGGACCCTGGGATCATGCCCTGAGCTGAAGGTAAATGCTTAAAACAACTGAGCCACCCAGGCGCCCCGTTCTTTTCCCCTTTTTGTATTTATTTATTTACTGACTTTTAAGATTTTATTTATTTGAGAGAGAAAGAGAAGGGGGGAGGGTCAGAGCAGACTCAATCCTAGGACTCCAGGATCATGACCTGAGCCACCCAGGCAGCCCCCCCACCTTTTTTTAAGATTTTATTTATTTATTTGACAGATCACAAGTAGGCAGAGAGGCAGGTAGAGGGGTGGGGGGGAAGCAGGCTTCCCGCGGAGCAGAGAGCCTGATGTGGGCCTCGATCCCAGAACCCTGGGATCATGACCCGAGCCGAAGGCAGAGGCCTAACCCATTGAGCCACCCAGGCGCCCCCAGGCAGCCCCTTTTTTAAAATAAATTGATTTATTAGAGTGAGTGTGTGAGTTGAGCAGAGGGAGAGCGAATCCTCAAGCAGATTCTCTCCAGCGCGGGGCTGATCCCAAGACCCCAGGATCATGACCTGAGTTGAAGTCGGACACTTAGCTGACTGGGCTTCCCAGGTGCCCAAAACCCAGTGTCTTTCTGAATGTATCTGTCTATTATATCATAAAGGGATTTTACCAAGATGTCCTTTTATTGTAGGTGTATGAGAGGGGAGGAGAAGCTGACATGCTCCCAGGAGTAGCAGCCTGGGAGCAGAGGGCTGTAGATTCCTAGGGGGAGCAGTCCTACTCTTCAGGTGGAAACTAGCGGTTTCCCGCAGGCTGAAAGCCAGTAGGGATTGTAAAATGTACTGAATTGCAACCAGTATTAAAAGAAAAAAAAAAATAATAGTAATTTAAGGGTGAATTGCAGTAGGTTAAGTCTTGTTTGATGACGTGTGTGTCTTTGCCCGTGTGTGCATGTGTGTGTTTGTGTCCTGGGCTACAGAGTAAAATGTGTCCATTCATAGTCAGCAAAACAGAAAGCCACTACCTCGCAGAGCATCTGGTCCACCGGTTTATAAACTGCCCCGCAGTGCCCTAAGTGGGGTGAATTACAGTTCAGATGTTCTCTGAGAGGAAGGTACAGTGGGTGTGCCCACCTTTGTGGAAGGACTGGACGAGAAACCTAAGCCTTGCAAGGTCTTGAGTCTGTTTTGCAATGTAGATCTAGACATAGATCTACATAGATCTCTTTACCTTGGGCTTTTCCCCTTGTGTTCTGTTTGAGTAAAGGGATTCACAACCCCAGACTGTGTGAAAACCACGGATCCAGCCTAGCCCTTGTCTACAGAAAGTCCAAAGGGGAACAGACCCCCACGGTCCCACACACCATAGTAAATGCTGCCCCGGGTACTTTCCCACTTCATCGCACTGCCTCGGCTGGCGCTGTTAATGTCTCCTAACATTTAATCATGCTGTGGTGAGAGGAAGCAGCCCCAGTGCAGTGAGCCAGGTGCCTCTGAAGCAAGGCATGGAGGGGAGCTTTCAGTGGGTCTTGGTAACAGGAAGGAAACCCCCCCGCATCCAGACATATAATGCAAGAATGGCTTTTATGAATCCCAAGAGTCTGACATCTGTTCTTCGTACACAGCCAGGCAGGGATCCTTCTGGCATTTGAAGCATGGAGCCTTTGGCCTACATAACCACCAGGTCTTAATGGGAGGCGAGTCTGGTCTCAGCCCCAGCTGGTGGGAAAAGCCCTCCAGACCAGCAGGACCTCCCCAAGCAGCCAGGATGTGCTGAGCACCAAGGCCGGGTCAGGATTCATAGTCTGTGATTCCCCACTTCCATTCTCTTGTTTTTCTCTTGCTTTTCTCTGCCTGGAATGTCCTTTCTTGTCTCCTTATGTCCAAATCCTTTTTGGACTTAAAAATGTATTTAAGATGATGTTTTCCAACTATAAAGAAAACACATGCTGACTTAGAGAACTGGGGAACCAAAAATAGAAAAAAAGTTGTTGGCCATCCCACCATCCAAATACAACCAAAGCCACCTGTCTCAGGTCAAGTTCTCCACCTGACTGTACCCAATTCACACCGAACTCCCCTCTTACATATGGAACAAACCAGACTTTTTTCTCACCTGTTTATAAGTATACATCAAGGTCATATCATATACCCGTAATCAGTATTTTTTTCCCTGGGGCATATTGTGAACTAAAATCACAGAATACATTTTAAATGTTTAACCTGGACATTTGGAAGTTAGATAAATCACTCCATGCCAACAGCAAAACACAGCTACAGTTCTCCCTGGTTCTTACCTAGTCATTTTATAAGATTTGTAGATGCCTCTCTAATTAAACTTTCAGCTCTACAGGTACATTGGTAACAAGAGCACACCTCTCCCAAGGCTTGGAGGAGGATGAAATGATGAACAAAAGCCAGGAGGCGCTGCCCCAGGAGCTCATGGCATTTGATGGGGGAGCTGGGTGTTAGCAGAGGGCCATCAGCCATCTGTGGCGACAAAACCATGTGACTGCGGACAGAAGATCAAGGCAGCATGGCAGTGCGTCCACGGACAAAAATAATGTTCTGCAGCCACTTCTGTGAGCCCGGGCAAGTAACTTCATCTCGCAGCCTCTGTTTCCTCTTCTGTAAGTTGAGGAAAACCATCATGCACAGGGCCTAGCCTGTGCACAGCCCATCAGGAGGGCTCCACCAGTGGGGGTCAGGACCATGCGTCATCACATCTGCGATGGTGCCAATTGGAAGTTGCATTGTTGCCTGTTTAAACTGCATCCCATTTTAGGGAATTTACAATGTGGAGAGAGGAAAAAAGCATTTTGGGTTCCATCTTCCAGTGTGTACATCTTACACTCTATACAGTATTATTATGCCCAGAAAGGCCTGCAACACCGAGGAAGGGCTCCTGACTCAGCCCAGGGACACTTTTTTCTGTCACTTTAAACCTCTCCACTTGCTGCCCGGCTCCTTCCTCCGGTCTCAGCCCTCCTTGGCTTCAGCGGTGTTCCCAAACTTCTCCACTAGGTGGCGCCGCGGCCCTGAGTGCAGGCCGCAGGAGCTGACGCCCTGAAAGTCAATCCTCCTCCAGCTCCCGACTTTTCCTCTTTTGTCCCTTGCCCTCCATCCCTTTCTTTTTAGCCACAAGAGGCCCCTGTGCTGGAAAGCTCCACAGGGTTCCAGAGCTTGACAGTCGCAGAGCTCTCGCAGCCCCCTGGCTCTGTCCAGTACCTCCCAAACCAGAACTCCTTCGCAGCCAGCTCCCAGATCTCTCCAGTTCCTTGCACCCCTTCGGTGACTAGAGACTCCCTGCTTTCTGAGGCTCGTCTTCTGGAAGGAATCCAAGTAATGGTCAGGCACTGGGGCTCTGACGACTCCCCAGCTGGGTTCTCATGTTCTCTCTTTGCTCCTTGTCCAGCAGGTGTGTCTACTATGTTTCTGGCTGAATCCCCAGGACCTGGGGCAGGCGAGGCGTTCATTTGCTGAACGAGTTAGTGAACGAGCTCAGTTGTTCTGTGCCTCAGTTTCCTCACCTGGGAAATGGTAGTATTTACCTCAACGTCGTGAGGATTAGACGACACGGGACTTGGCAGACAAGCTTAGCCCCATGCCTGGCCCACAGTACGTCTTCAACAACAGGTATTTCTACCTTTTTTTCCACTGATACCTATGGGTGGCTCTACTCAAATGACGTGAAAGTTCTCCTTTAGAACAAATTGCATCCTGATTCCTAAAACTTCAACACACTGGCCTTGGACTTAGTTCTGTCCCTCAGAGCCACAAAGAACATGTACAGCCTTTTCTAAAGGACTCCGCTCAGCTTAGCATACATGTATTCCCCATGTGCCAAGGGCTGGGGTCACCAAGACAAAGACATGACCGTAGATTCTTCCTTTGGGTACCTTTTGGCATAGCCAGGGCAGGAGACAAGTGAGCAGCAGTGAGTGCCCAGTGAATACTTGGGATGAATAGTGGCCTTTACTACACCTCATTTCTTTCTCCCACCTGTGTTCCTGGGCATCCTGACCCCATTTTCTAGGTGAAGAAACTGAGGCACAGAAAGGTCACATCAGCTGGTGAGCAGTAGAATCAGGATTTGGATCCCGGATGACGGCAGAGCCTACACTTTAACTTCTAAGCCATGTTATCACCATACCTTGGAGGACACTTTGGGGCCCCAGGGGGACTTTCCTGTCCCTGAGCACTCCACCACCATTACCTTGATGTCACGGCTAGTATTCAGCCTCCCTGCATCGGATCCCCATCCCTCCCACCGTCAGACCTGAATTTAGCTCTATTGCAATCCCATGGGCTTGGGTCGGGGTGGGCTCGGGGGGCTTAGACCAAGCCACACATCATCCCACTCCCCCGTCATGACGATGGACACATCTTCGATCAGAGCCAGCGGTGTCAAGAGGAGTAGCAGGGCCTGGGGGGGAGAGAAGCTGCTGCTGGCTTCGGCAGGAGTGCGGGGAGACGGCTTCCCCGCACAGCACGTGGAGGGGATGGGAGTGCAGCAGCTCATTCCTTCTGGGGATGAGACCAACACACAGAGGACGGCAGAGCCTAGAGAGTTCATCGAGAAATAGAAGTGGGTCCATGGTTTTATTACTTACCATTGTTGGGTAACGAATCTCAGCTTAAAACAAAGAACATTATTTCCCATGGTTGAGGGTCGGGACTTGGAAGAGGCCCAGGTGGGTGGTTCTGGCCCAGGGTCTCATGAGTTTGCAGAGAGATGTTGGAAGTCTGCACTCATCTGAAGGCTTGAGTGGGGCCAGAGGATCCCCGTCCAAAATGGCGCTCACGTGGCTAGAGGCAGGAGGCCTCCGTTCCTCACCAAGGGGGCTTCTCCGTGGCCGGTGGCTTCCACCAAAGTGAGTGATGAGGAAGACAGAGGAAAGGAATAAACAGTGCCTTTTATGGTCTGGTGTCTCAAGTTGTGTACTGTCATTTCCACTTTTCTAAGCTCAAGTGACTAAGTCCAACCCACCATTCAAGGGGAGGATGATTTGGCTTCCCTTTTTTTTTTTTTTTTTTTTTTAAAGACTTCATATATTTATGGGGGAGGAGCAGAGGGAGAGGGAGAATCTCAAGCAGACTCCCTGCTGAGTGTGGAGCCCAGCATGGGGCTCGATCTCACCACCCTGAGCTCACCACCTGAGCGGAAACCAAGAGTCAGATACTCAGCTGACTGCACCACCCAGGCAGCCCTAATTAGGCTCCCTTTGAAGGAAGTGGCAGAGATGCCGTGGACAAGTTTTCAATCATCATTGCAGGGAGCTGCTGGATCAGCTCATACCTGAAGACCCATCTCTGAACCCCTTGGATACATTATTATTTAATTAGTTATTAGTGTTCATCAATTCCCTTTATTATTTAAGCTAGTTTGAGTTGGGTTTTCTGATTCATGCAAATCCTAAAGGTCCCCGTGTCTCATGGGAAGTGCCTTTCTCTTCCTCATCTCATTCTCCAGATCCACCTTGTCTGGTTGTGTCCCTCGGAAATGCTGTGGTGAGAGCCGGGCCCAGGCTCTGGGAGAGGAAGGACAGGCCTGTGCCTCTGGTCCTTCATCCTACAACAAAGTAGATGCCATGGCTCCATCACCAGTGAAGATGGCGGTGGGAGAACCACCCTATTCTCTTGACTCATGACCCATCCTCTTCGTCCTTCCACTTGCTCCTCCTGCTAAGACATGAGTCTGATGTCCTAGACTTGCCCTTGAACAATTGGCCACAATTCCCAGGATTCCCCTGGTCAGTACGCTTTGGGGCGGGGGAGAAGGGTTGGCGCACTGAGGAATCGCAAGGCCTAGTGGGAAGAATTCTAGGTCGGTCTCCACCCTGCCTTGCTGTGTGACTTTGAGCAAGTCCCTGCTTCTCTCTGGGCCTCCAGGTTTTCCCTGAGGAAAGCAGAAGTTTGGACCAGCGTGTCTGAGAGGCTTTCGGATGTTCTTAGTTCCCTACGGTCCAAAGCAGACAGGAAGTTTCAGGAGAAGCCTCCCTTCGGACAGCTGGGTCTTTTGTGACCACCCACCTCCCAGGGGAGAGGAAGGCACCCACGGCGCGCCCTTTGCCGTCTGCCATCTCCTTTGCTTCTCCGCACAGCCAGGATGGAGTCTGGAGGAGCCAGAGCTGCAGGGTCCACAAAGCTTCCCCTCCAGGGCCTGTCACGAAACAGCCGCTGTCATTCGCTCTTCACCCACCATGTGCCAAGCGCTTCATGTGTGACCGTTGTGGTCCTTCACACGCCAACCCTGATGGCTGGTTACTATTATTACCCCCTTTGACAGATAAGGAAACCGGAATCCAGGGGGTAAAGTAAGTACAGAAAATGCAGCAAAATGAAGCTCCAACGCAGCTTGAATGTCCCCAAGCCTGTCCCACGACAGTGTCTCTGGGTATTTATGGAGCACAAGGGTAGGTGGGAATAGGCTGGCCCAAAGCAAATTGGTCAGAGCCTTGGGTTCCTGAACAAACTGAGCACTTATCCCGTGGCCAGGGTAAACCACACGTCTCTCTGGACCTGTTTCCGTGTCTGTAAAATGGGGATAAGGATTCTTGCCTGGATTGTGAGGACCAGGGAGAGACATTTTTAGTGAAGACCTATGTGGGCATTTCTTGCAGACTGCTGAGAGCTGTTAAGTCTAATAGATCATTGTTTTCCTTAATCCCAATGCGCAGGAGCTGAGGCCGGAAATGGGCAGGCTCAAGAGGGCGGGCCAAGGGGCCCAGCACACAAGAGGTCCCAGAGAGAGGAGGCAGAGCAGGAGGAAAGGCCAAAGCCCTGGGTGCTTATCTAGAACTTTCCCTCCAGTCCAAGGCCCTGCAGGGGAAGGGAAACTTCTGGACTGTCATCATTGAGTTCCAAGCATTCCAGAGGGCTCACGGGTGGGGGAAGTCTGTCATCGCCTGACCCAGCATCAGCCATAGAAAGGCCTGGATGGCTTGGCTCTACTCCTCCCCTCTCAGTCCCTGTCTTTGCAGTACCCTGGTCTCACTGACCAGCCCCCCACAGCCTGTCCTACCAAGGGGACACCAACCTCCATCAGGGACGACACTTCCCAGCCCTACCGAGGCCATCAATAGTACTCCGGCCTGGGGATGTCACACCAAGCCACCTTTTCAATTTCATGTCCCTGATTCCTCCTGAACCCCTAGTCTGTCTTGCTCCCAGCGAGAGCGAACTATCCTTAAGAACAAGAGCCTGGGGCCTGCTAGGGCTGTGCACACACTCAAACCTCTGACTGTGTCCCGCTCCTGCTCTGGGCTCCTCCTCGAGGCACCTAACTGGAAAGAGTTCTGGCTACACAGGAAGGAAACGCAGCTTCTGCCCCTGGCTACGCTCCTCTCAGGCTGTGTGACTCTGAGCAAGGGCCCTTTGCCTTCCTCAAAAGCATTTGTGTTTTTTCCAACCGTGCTAAGTCAAGGCCAAGCGGGCTGTGGATATTCCTGAGTGGGGGCGTGGGGGGAGGGAAGGTGGGAGAGGGGCCCGAGGAGAGGCGGAGAGGCCAAGGGCACGCGCTGGGATTCCAGGCCTCGCCCCCACCACCCGGAGCCGCTCCATTCTTACAACTTTTACACATTCGGTTTTCAGGTGAGATTTTTGGGTTTTGTTTTGACAGCTTTACCAAGGGAAAACAGATAAAAAAATAAATGGACATGTGTAAAGTGTACCATTGGATAAATTTTGTCCATCAATGGTCAACACAGTGAACATATCCATCCACTCAAGCGTTTCCCCCTGTCCTCCTTTAACCGCCCCCCCATTCCGTGATTCAGAAGCCACTGATCTCCTTCTCTCATTGCCTTTTCTAGAATTTTACGTAAGCGGGAGCCCACAGTAGATACTCTTTCTTCCAGCTTCTCTTACTCAGCGTAACTATTGTGAGATTCCTCTATGTTGGCTCCTGGCTCAGTGGGTCGTTCCTTTGTAATGCTGGGCAGTATTCTATTGCGTGCAAACCCTACAATTTGTTCACCCATCGACCCGCTGGGGGCAGTTCGGATCGTTCCGGTTTTTAGCTATTAGAAGCAAAGCCACTATGAATGTCCTTCACACAAGATTTTATCTGAGGAAGTTGGACTACTAAAAACCAGCCAGACAAACAAAACCAAAAAGGAGATGGAAAGGATAATCCCTGAAGCAACAGGCTCTGAAAGACCCAGAAGTTGTAGTGGGCCAAGCTGGGGACTCCAGAATGGAAGGGAACTGCCCCTTTCGGGCCACCCACAGGTGCCAAGCACCTGACCACTTTGCCCATTTAATCACAGCCCGTCTGTGGGACAGGTGCCACAGTGATTCCCAGGTTACAGACCAAACAGCTGAGATGTAAAGCGGTGAACGTAACTGATGACACACTTCTAGGTGGTAGCACCACTGTGACTCAGATCCAAGGTCTGGCTGCCGCGGAGCCCAGGCTCCTAGCCACCACCTCTCTGTACGAGACCCAGCGCTGGTTCCCTGGTTTGCTTTCATTGTGTGTGTGTGTGTGTGTGTGGTGGCGGAGGGGGGTTGATATTGGCGCTGGTGCTCCCTGAGCCGACCCACTGGGAACACGCCATCAGCCTGAGAGGCACACTAGGGAGCTGGGGCCACACCAGCAGGAAGAAGTGACTCAGCCACGTGGCCCCGGGGCGCCTGGGCCTGGCAGAGAGAAACGAGAGCGAGCCCTGGTTATGCAGAGGCCATTAGACTTTTCACTGTTCACAGGAACCGGGGGGGTGGGAATGTCCTATTTTATAGGTAAAGAAACGGAGGCTCAGGGGAGTCTGCCTGTTAGGATTCAAGTAACAGAAAAGCCTACCCAAAGTCGCTTAAATGATAAAGTCATTCATCTCACAAAACCCCCAAAGTTCTACATTTGGCAAATTCGGGCTCGGTCATCCAGGGACGTCACAGGCCATCAGGGCACACAGGCTCTTTCCCTCTTTGTGGGCTCTTTCCTTGACACCTTGGCCCATCCCTTCCTCACAGTCCCCAAATAGCTGCAAGCATGTCGGGGACCCACAATGGCACCCGGAGACAGACAGGGAACTCTCTCCTCCCTGTCACCCATTTTAAGAGGGGTGAGACCCTCTCAGCGCCCCTGCAGACTTCCCCTCACCTCCTATTGGCCAAGATTGCCTAAACCGATCAGTGGGTAAGGGAACAACACCCCTTGGAGGGAAGGGGTAAATGTGGGCGGGGGGCTGTCCTGGGGTGGGGCTTTCCTGGCAGCCCCAGGTGCCAAGAGAAGGGCAAACAACATCCAGGTTTTGCTTGTGAGGAAGGAGGGCTCTGCCTCAGAGGAGAAGAGAGATTCTCAAGGTCGTCCATCTGTTGAGGCAGAGCGAATTCAAACACACGCAGAGACATTTTGCCTTGCCTATTATCCTTCCAACATCTTTATTATCCTCACTCCATAGAGGAGAAAACAGGCTCCCGTTGTGGAACCCAGGCCAGCCCCATTGCTCCACGAGGAGCCTGTGTGTAATAAGAGAGTAACACTTTATGTGCCAGCCATCACCTATGAGGTAAGATACTATTATTATCCCCATTTCACAGAGGGAAACACAGAGGCACAGAGAGACAAAGAAGCTTGACTGAGATAATGCAGCCAGAAAGTGGTGGCCCTGGTATTCGACCTCTGCCTGGAATTTGGGGATCCATCACGCCAACAGGTGAAGGGTGGACTGTGAGGGAAGCCCAGGCGGCTGAGTCAGAGGGTGGGTGGGGCAGCCCCCGGGGCTAAATCGGGAGCGCTGAGCCACCACAGGCGAAGGGTGGCTGGGAATGGGGCTGCGGCCAGGCCAGCTGGCAGGCCCGGCTGAGTCTGCAACATGAGCCTGGGAGCCATCCCGGGCCACCCACCTTGCTCTCAGGTTCCAGCTCCCCTGTGCGGCCCCCTCTAGGAGCCTCAAGTACAGATTCAGGTTGTCTGGGCTAAGGGCAAGCAAGTTTTAGGGGCAGGTGAGTGAACCACGGACACTTCAGTCTAGGGGAACTTCAAGGAGCTTTTGGTTCCGTGCACCATTTTCCAGATAGAGAAACTGAGGCC
This sequence comes from Mustela nigripes, assembly GCF_022355385.1. Classification (NCBI taxonomy): domain Eukaryota; kingdom Metazoa; phylum Chordata; class Mammalia; order Carnivora; family Mustelidae; genus Mustela; species Mustela nigripes. The sequence continues at coordinate 17,849,130 of NC_081570.1, forward strand.
AACCTGTATAAAGGGTTCTGTTTGTTTTTGTCTGTGTCATTCACTGCTTGATCCCTGTTGCCTAGAACAATGCTTGGCCTATAGGAGGTTTTCAGCAAACATTTGCAGAATGAATGACTGACTCCTTGAGTGATTGCCGTTTTTCTGAGGCACTTAGGATTGCAACAGAAAGCTGGCCATCAGAAGCGCCTCTTCTCCAGCGCCTCCCCACACAAGTGGCTTGTCTAGGGTCAAGTATGTACCTCACAAAGAACATGGGCTCTTGAGGGCACAACAGCTAATACATGACTCCCCCACCACCCAGTCACACTGGCCCCACTTCAATTACAAAGACAGAACCCACTCAGCCCAGCCTGCTGAAGCATAAATGGGGGTAGGGGGTGGAGGTGGGCATACTGGCAGGATCCTTGTGCAAGGCAAGGACAGGAAACAGCAGCTAGAGCTCCCAAGAGGCCAGAAACAAAACCAGAAAATCAAAAATGTCATGACTCCCCACCCTCAACCCCCCCCCCCCCCTCCCCCCCCCCCCCCCACCCCCCACCCCCCCCCCCCCCCCCCCCCCCCGCCCCTGTGCCTTAGCTTTGGAAAGGCTCCTGGCTGCCTCCAGTCCAGCTTTTCGGGTCCTCTCCGTTCAGACAGTCAACAGGGACTGGTACCTAGGTAGGTCTCTATCGCAAATTCTAGAAGAGTGAACCTGATTGAGAAGCTGGGGTTGGCAGCCACCCCTGGACCAGGGGCCACCACCCACCGCCCAAGACCAGGGGGCTGCAGGAGCAGGCTGAGCATGGGGTGGCTTCTCTAAGGCCAATGTGGATGGTGGAGGAAGTGATGCCTCCCCAGTGCAGTCAGCTGATCTAAGCCCCATCCCAGCCCCCACCTTCCCAGACAGAAGTCTTGCATATCTCCATGATGGAGCTCCTACTAACCCACACGGCACAATATCTCCCATTGTCCCTAATTACTCATTACTGGTGGAGGGCTCTTAAGTCATCCTTTCTTTCAAACCAGCCATTGCTCATGTGCTCAAGTCCGTGACTGCAGTGTTTACGCAAGCTTAGGTCAAGGTAACCCAACGGCTCCCTCATTCTGTGGCTATAAACAACTTTTACACCTTGTAATCCAAACCCCATATAAGGGAGGATCTGATTGGTTCTCCCACTCGCCTTCTTGTCACGGCTGCCCCCGTTGGTCAGAGCATTCACACCAAGCTGCCCGCCCCACCCTCGCCATTGGATGCCAGCCAACCTATAGAATGGCCGCCCAAGACCGGAGGCCCGCCCTTTCCCTGGACTGCGTTGGTTGGGGTCATTTTTAGCTTTGGTTTACACAAACGTTTTCTCTGCTTATCCTGATTTTCCTCTGGGCCTAGGCCAGTTCCCTGTGCTCCTACCCCCGCCCCAATACTTTGTTAATTGTTTACAGAGACTTATTCTTCTCCTTCCTGGCGCTTCCCCACCTTTTTCCTGCTGATTGTACGTTTTGGGCACAGCTCTGCTCATTTCAAGTATGGCCACATACATGGCTTTGGGTAAGTCGCTTCCTCCCTTTGAGCCTCAGTTTCCCCAATGATTCCCAGCTCACAGGATTATTGAGAGGATGAAAGGAGTCCATCTATGTGAGAGGTCCTGTCCCAGAGCTGAAAGCTGTCCGGGTTTCAGCCCTGAAAGCTGTCCAAAGACCAGAAGGGCAAAGCTGGACCAAGGAGAGAGAACTCCACTGAGTTCAAGTCCCAGCTGGGCATCTGACTTGCTGTGTGACCTTAAGAAAGTCCCTTCTCCTTCCAGAGATCAGTTCCTTCAGCTGTCGAATAAGGATTGGACCAGAGGAGCATTTCCCAAACTGCAAAAAAGGAAAGGGTTAAGGGAATACTACAAAAAGAGAGGGAGAGAGAGACCGAATCTTTGGCCAAACATGTTGGGGAAAAAACCATTTAACACTAAGTCAAATATTAGACTCTGACTGAGGCTAGGCTGTGCAGTATGGTACCCACTGGTCACATGTGATGACTTAAATTAAAATTAATTAAAATCCATTAAAATTTAAAATTCATTACCTCTGTCTCATGAGCCATAAAACCAAGGGCTTGATAGACATGTACGACTGGTGGTTACCATGTAGTACAGAAGCAACCGGAGAATGTCCTTGCTCACAGAAAGTGCTAGTAGATGGTGCTGCAGTCAGAGAAGGCCTGTTCCAACTTAGCCAGGGTCTCCCACACATGTTTGACCACACTACCCCTAGGGCACATCCACGACCAACGTGAGAAGTAATACGGCTCCCAAGAACATGGTCAGATGTTGAGCGAGAGGAATCTCTTGGGGCCCTTCCAACCCCCGAGAGTGAAGAAGGGGGAGCATTCTGGTAACTGAATTCCTCCTAGGAGAGGGAACTGCCTCCTAGGGGAGGGAACCGCCTGTGTGCAGCAGCTCTCTTGGCTCAAAAGACACTGTAATTGTGGACGCAGCTGGGAGGCACTGGGAAGGAGTGGGGAGAGAACGTAGTTGTTCGTGGTGTGAAAGGGTGTGCAACCAGGAAAGGGAGAGGAAAGAGAAGAGGTGAGTGGGTTGAGGCTTGAGGAGGGTCTAGCAGTCTGGTGGGAAGATGGGGCCCAGGCAGGAGGGAGCCCGGGGAGAGGGGGTGTGGCTAGGATGGCCGAAGGACCGCGGAGAGCAGAGAGGTCTGATGTGCAGCTGGAAGGCCTCTGCTTGTGGTCGCAGGGCAATGTAGCGCCGCTCAACCACCACCCAGGAGTCAGTGCTTGTCCCCTGCATCCGGACACGTGACATTGGGGAAATTCAAGAAAGGTCGCATGGAAAAGAAGAATTGCAGAGGCAAGCTGGAAGAAACAGACCCCCACCATGAAAGTCCCCAGAGAGAGATGAGAAGGTGTGTGGCTCTAAGACATGCCCCCCACCATGGGGCGCGTGAGAGGCTCAGTTGGTTAAGCGTCTGCCTTCGGCTCAGGTCATGATCCTGGAGTCGTGGGATGGAGTCCTGCATGGGCTCCCTGCTCAGCAAAGAGTCTGCTTCTCCCTCTCCCTCTGCCTCTTCCCTGCTCATGCGCTCTCTCTTTCTCAAATAAATGAATCAAATCTTTTAAAAAAATAAATAAAAAATAAAACATGCCCCCAAATGCTCTGACACTCCTTTTCTTTGCCCTCTTCTCGGGTATTGGTCCTGTGACTGCTCGACCAATAGAATATGGTAAGAAAGACCTAAATCTTAATAAGAGACTGGTAGGTTCCACTTCCTATTCCTAGAGACACTTATTCTTGGCATCCAGCTGCCACGCTGTGCCCAGGGCACACTGAAAGGCCAAGTGTAGGGGTTCTGGCCAACCAGCCTCAACCAAGATTCCTGCTGACAACCAGTGTCAGCTACCAGCCATGGGCTTGAGGAAGCCTCAAGATTGCTCCAACGCCATTCACCACGACTGCAATCGCACAAAAAACCCTGAGCAAGAATGCCTCGGTAGGCCCAGTGAACCCCCGGAGCTGTGAGAAAAAAAACAAGATAATTTTGTTCTAAGCTACCGAGTTTTGGTCAAACCATTTCGTAACAATAGTCTCCTTGGACCCGGGGACAAGCCATGGATCCCATCACAGTGGAATGGGAGAAGGGAGCCAACTTCAGGAACCCTTAAAGCACAACGGGGCCTACTAGGACTTGGTATGAGATGAACTTGGTATGAGATCAAGTGTCTGCTATGACCTTGAGGAAGGAAGGGGCTCGAAGACTGTCCGGGTGAGAGATGGAAAGATATCCACGGAGACTTGGAAGTTTCTGTCTTGGGCAACTGTCCTCAGGGATAGTATGAGCTGAAGTTGGGGGTGGGGAGGTAGGGGGAGAGAGGAAGAGAATGGATGAGTGGGTTGGGAGGAAGGGGAGAAGACTGGTTTGGGACACACTGATGCATTTGTGATGCACCTTCTGGAAAATACCAGAACCTGCTGATAGATTAATAAAAACGAGAAGTTTTGGCTTGCGTCCCCAGTGCAGAGATTTGAGAAGTCTAAACCCAGAACTCATTTGTAAATGCCCACGAGCGTTCATTCACCTACTCTTTCACTTACTCAGCCATCCAGGCAGCTCGAGTTAATGTCTGACAGCACAGACCCCCACAGCCAGGCCATCTGGGTTCAAAGCCCAGCTCGACCTCTTCCTAGTGGCAGAGCCGTGGGCAGGTGACACAGGCTCTGTGCTTCCAATTTTATCTCTACATAGAGAAAAGAACAGTATCTATTTTACTGTAAAGATTAAAGAGTACATACGTGGAAAATTCTTAGAGCGGTGCTTGGAACATAAGTACCGATGACCTGTGAGCTACTAATATTCAACCAACACTTGGGGCCCCTGCTGTAGGCGGGACCCCATGGTGCACAGAGGACATAGCCGGTCATGAGGCAGACACAGGCTCTGCCCCGGGGAGCTTCCAAGCTAGTCCTTCCTCACCACCGGGGCCCTACAGTTCCTTAGGTTTTCTCTCTTATTTGTGGTTCCATTTGCTCCTCGGAAGGGCCCAGAAAGCTGCTATAATAGTGACCTTATCCGCACTTGACAGAGGTGGAAACTGAGGCCCAGAAAGGAGAATTGCTGTCCTCCTTGCACAACTGATATCCTCCATGTGCCGTCACAAATCTGTGTGTCCCTTCCACAGAGGCTCTGGGACATGAGGGGTCCAGAGGCCGCATGTCTCCGGTTGGCTGGCCCTATTTTCTTTCTGCCTGGAACACCTCTGGGGAATGAAATCTCCAAAGTGACCCACATCTTGCCCCCGAGCGAGGGGCCCCACAGCCCACTCATGCCGAAGGTTCCAGAGGCATGAGGTGGGGGCCCTGAGTGTGAGCTGCCCCTCTCCTTGCTCAGTCTCCCAGGTGTGGTGGGTGTTTTTCCACTGGGTGTGACACACAAAACCCCACCCAATACCATCTTCACGGATGCCTGAAATTCCACCATTCGTGATTCATTCTTTCAGGTTGAGCAATTGCTCCCAGGACCATCTTTTAACATCCCAGATTCCTCTGGGATGGGTTACTAAAGGCCCCGGAGATGATCACTTTCCTTCTATGGATAAAGAAAGTCTGCTCCAGAGGGAAAAGTGATTTGCCCAAGGACATATGACCAGTCAGTGGCAGAGCGGGGAGGAGAAGGCAGCTGGGCTCAGCCTCCTTCTCCACCCCAGCTGGGAGGGACAGAGAGATGCTACCTGCATCTTTTGCAACTTTGCGGCCTTCGAGAAGCTTCTCTCCCAGAGCCCACATGATTCGGGTCATTCCTACGGGGAGACCGACCATCCTTCCTCTTTCTACGGGCATGAGTTGTGTGGGGCTGCTGCAACCCTTCCCCTCAAGGTGCCGTTCCCTGGTCCCTGCTGTTGGATCCTTGAGTGGCCATGGTTTCTGGCCTTTCCCAGGCCTGGTTTACCTCCTCCTTCCATTCTGTGGGCAGCCCCAGATCCCTCCAGGGCATTTGTTTTCATTGTTGATATTGTTTAAGAAAGCCAAAGCTGGTTTTTGTTGCTTCCTCCTGAAGAGCTCTGCTTGGCATACCCACCCCTCATTTCATGAGGAGCATGAGGCGTGGAGAGGAAATGTGGAGAGGCAGAGCCAGGACTGTGAGCCAGTGGCCTGCTTCCCAGTCCAGGCTTTCGCTCACACCACCCTGCAAACTCTGAGCAGTTGAGTCTGAAGGAAAGAGGAAAGTAGAGAGGAGTCCAGGTCAACAGGCCTGAACACAGAGAGTACTGGTTAAGTTAGAGGTTTTGGAGTAAGACAGACCTGAGTTTGAAGCCTCTGTCTGCGATGTGTTAGTTTTGGGGCCTTGAACCAGTCATTTCATCTCCTCAGAGTCTGCTTCCCTGGGACATAAGGTGAATAGGATCTTGGTATAGACACAGGTCTGCAGGGTACTGTTGGTAAGTGGAGGGCTGGGGGGATTTTGGCCTTCACATGTCTTCCTTGGCGGGGACCCTTGTGCAGTGAACAACCTGGACAATCATACAAGACAGCCCCATGGATAGATAGTATTGTCCTTATATGGTTGGTATGAGGATCAATGAGATAATGTATATGAAGTTTATGACACAGTGCCCAATACTTAGTAAGTACTCAATAAACAGTAGCCCAGTATTGTGACACACCACCACAGGTTCAGTCTGGAAGGTCTCTGGCAGTCTGTGCTGACGCTGTAAATCCTAAGCTCTTCCCTTTCTCACCACCCACCCCCAAACCTCATAACCTTTCCTGGATGGCCTCAGTGCCCTGCCTCTCCCTCCATAGCTCTCCAAGTTTGGCTGGGCTGCTGGGCAACAGGGTTCTGGCCTTGTCTGGCACACCACGGCTTTCAGTTTGGCGAAAGCCCCAGATCTGCTGGGGTCCAGCTGGCAAGGCCCTCTTGTTCCAAGTTTCTGAAGGTTCCAGCAGCCAGCCCTGCCCCCCAGGCTCCTCCCTCAGACCCCAGGCAGATGGAAACCAGGATGTAGCCTATACCAGGAGCCTGGCTGCTGCAGGCCCAGAAGTCCCCCCTAGCGGCTCAAGCCCCCTTTGGCCTCCTCCCTGCTCTCTGGAAAGGCCTAAGTGCCTAGAAAAAGGAATGGCTGGATGAGGGCCTTTGGGAGAGCCACGTGGGCAGCCCAGCGCCTGCCAGCTCTCAGGCTGATCTCACAAAGCCTCCTTTCACCAGAGCGAGGAGCCGGCCTGCCTGTAGCCTGGGAGGTGATGTCCCAGGCCTGGGGGGTGTGGAGTGGGAGATCGGAAACTAAGGAAGGGGCCGCCAAGGCTGGGAGAGGTAGAGGTGTTGAGCCACCCCCTCACGACGACCTGATGTCAAGCTGACCACCCCACATTGGGAGCCACAGGAGATCAGGGTCTCTGGGGCCTGGGGCCAGAGTAGGGATGGGGGTGCTGAGTAAGTGTGGGAGCAGATGGAGGGAAAGAGTTAGTCATGGGGTTCTGAGCGGGGAGGAAGGCTGGGCCCTCAGCCCACGCTCTTGTTGGCATCTGCGGGCCCATAGCAAGAGGCTGACGTGGTGTTGGTCCTTGAAAAACCCTTCCAGTAACAACTGGGGCATCCCAGCCAGGCATCTTTCGCATCCCCCCCTTCTCTATGTCTTCTGCCCAGGCTTCCAGGATCTCTCTCTCTCTCTCTCTCTTTTTTTTTTTTTTTTTAAGATCTTTATTTAATTATTTATTTGACAGACAGAGATCACAAGCAGGCAGAGAGGCAGGCAGAGGCAGAAGAAGGTAAGCAGGCTCCCCGCTGAACAGAGAGTCCGATGCAGGGGGGATCATGACCCAAGCCAAAGGCAAAAGCTTAACCTACTGAGCTACCCAGGTGCCCTGTCTTCCAGGATCTCTTAAAGGGACTTGCATCTTCTCACAAATATATCTGTCCCCCTCCACTCCCCCTTCTCCACTCCCAAGGCATAAATCTAATCTAAGCTGATCAGTGAATTAAAGCCCTCACCAGCTGCCCACTGCCCAAAGGACCATGGCCTTGGGGTCCAGACCCCCACCTTTGCCCAGCATCTATTGCTTCTTCTGATCTTCTAATTCTTTTATTCCTAGGAAGCCATCTAGCAGAGGTTGCCAGCATGGTTGCAGATAAACTGATGTTTGAAATTCACCAAACTACTTACTGTGGAATAGGAGAATATATTAATAAGAACTTGAATTTCTGAAAGCAGAGGTTGCCAGCATGGTTGCAGATAAGCTGATGTTTGAAATTCACCTAGGAAGCCATCTTTCCCCCATTCTCAATCCCTGTGATTTAGGTGGGGCTCACACCTAGGGATAGTAATGTGACCCCAGTTTGGCCAATGAGCGTTTTCTTCCCCACCCCCACACAGTGACAGGTTCAGGCACAGGCATGTGACCCAAACCACTCCAGGGGGATTCAATTTCAGAATCTGTGTTTAAACATTTGGATGAATGACTCTTTCCTTCCACAGGGCTTGGAACTGGGAGGGTATAAGCCTGGAGCTGCCTTCATTTGGAAAGAACCTTCTCTGCAGTGAAGCTAACAAAGGAAGCAGAAAGATGGGAGACCAAGTCCCAGTGGCATCATTTGAACTCCTAGATCCAGCTGTACCTGAAGCAGATAAGCTGAATCATTTTGTTTGTTTGTTTGTTTGTTTGTTTCTTGAGTCTATACATTACCATTCCATTTAAGTCTCTTGGAATTGTGTTTTCTGTCCCTTGCAACCCAGGACTTACGACCAATACAGTGGCCTTCCCTCCTGTGGCCTCAAACCACTTCTGCATTCCCATCTGCCTAGCTCTGGACTCGCCATTCCCCCAAACAGCCCACGGGCTTGGTGACTTCTGTGGGGCACTCTACTTGGGGTGGACTCACTTTCCCCTTTTGTACTTGCTCAGCATTTTTTTTTTTCTTAAGATTTACTTATTTGACACAGAGAGAGAGAGAGAGAGAGCATGAGCACAAGTGGAGGGAAGCAGAGAGAGAAGCAGACTTCCCACTGAGCAGAGAACCTGATAAGGGGCTCCATCCTGGGACCCAAGGATCACGACCTGAGCTGAAGACAGACACTCAACCGAATGAGACACCCAGGCATTCCTGTCCTTGCTCAGCTCTTAAACGTCCAGTTAACATGCCAGTTCCCTCATGGAGCCTTCCCCAGCACCTTCCTGGGGAGAATTTGCTCTTTGCTCCTGTCCCTTCTGGAAGCATTATTTGGCTGGTTCCTGGTGATTTGCTTGCTTCTATACCCAGCTCCTCCACTAGATTATTGAACTTCTTGAGAGCAAGACCTTTGGTATTTGTTCTGTTCTTAGTGCCCGGTGCCTGGCCTGGCACAGAGTAAGTGCTCAAGAAATGCTTCTGGACTGATATGACTTGCCTTCAGTCTTGTCTTCGTGGCTGGGTGTTGGCGCTGTGGGGGTGGGAATGGTCTTAGCAGCAGGCAGCTCTGCAGCACATTTCCACCTCTGTGCAAATGCTGTTTTTCCTCAACCTAAAATGTCTGTCTTCCCTCAGCCTAAATACCCTGCTCGTTCATCAGGAGACTGTGCCCCTCACATGTGACAAGAGGGCTGTTTTGGAGGCAAACAGACTTGAGTTCAAGCCCCGATTCTTCTACATGGCCCTTGAGTGACGAGTCACAGAACTTCCTTGAGCCTCGGTTTCCTTAAAATAGCGAACACGTGGTGCTTATTTATGTGCTGGGCATTGTTCTAAGTGCTTTCCATGTCCTGGCACTTGGAGTTTTCTTACCCGCCCTGTGAGGCTGAGGAACAATTATTGTCCTCATTCTAGTGACAGGAGAGCTGAGGCCTGGAGAGGTTAAGTGCTGCCCGAGGCCACGACCCGGAAGTGGCCAAGCTGGGGTTGGAACTCGGGCTTTCCGGCTCCAGAGTCAATGCTCTTCACACTCAACTGTCCTGCTCCATGCAAAATGAACATAATGCTAGAACCTTCTTCATAAAGTTGTTGTGAAGTCCAACTTTCACAGAAGGTGTGTGGACGATCCAGGAGAGCTGAGCACGGCTGTTACCACTGGTGTGTTCTGAGCCTGGAGGAGTCCAGGCTTCTCAGAGAATCTGGAATCTTGGGGTCAGGCTGCAGGGAGCAGGGCTGCGGCTGGGCCAGAACAGCATCCCCTTGGCTCTGGCTACATTCTAGGGCTCTCTCTGCTTGGCAGAAGGACTCTGCTCATAATGCTTGTTTGTCCAGATTGTGGTTCAATGGCGTCTGCATTCTCTGCACGTCCTGCCCTGGGCCCAGAAGGGATGGAGGGTGACAGAATAGGCTCCAGCCAGGCCAGGGAAAGTGGTTGGGAATTAAGAGGTCTGGGAAGGCAGGATGAGCCTAGTTTCTAGAAACCCCAGCTGTGTCAGAGCTTCGTTGCGAGAACTTGGGTAAATCGCATCCTCTCCCTGGGCCTCAGTTCCTTCATCTGTGAAATGGGGACAGTGATGGCACCCACTTTATCGGGTGGGGGAGGGTGAAAGAAGGTGATGTATTTTGCAGTACCTTTGTGGACACCCAAGAGACAACAGTTAATTATTAGTTTTATTTGGCTGTTTGCTGAGCCAGGCTGCCTAAGGTTCAGTCCTGGCTCTACCGTTTCCTAACAGTGTGACCTTGAACCAGTTACTTAACCTCTCTGTGCTCTGTTCCTCGCTTACACCCTGGGGACAAGGACAAGACTAATAAAACAACGATGTGTCTGGCCCATTAGAAGTCCTCTGTAAGCTTTAGTGCCTCTGTTGTTATTCTCCAGCTACAAGACCCTGGCCATGGCCTGTCCCTTCCCATGCCTCAGTTTCTTCGCTAGTTCAGTGAAGTTTGGACTTGAGTGTGGGGGCTATGTGCTAACAGATTCCTGGGCCCCAACCCACCTACCGAATCGGTCTGTCCTTCTTGTTCTTGCTTATCGACGTATCCTCAGAACATGGCACATGGGGGGCCCTCACTAAATATTTACCAAATCTATGTTTTTCATTAAACAAACACCAACTTAGTGCTTTTTTTTTTTTTTAAGGAGGCTCCATCACCCAGCGTGAGGGTTTGAACTCATGACCCCGTATCAAGAGTTGCACGCTCTACCCACTGAGCCAGCCAGTCACCAACTCAGTCCTTTTTATGTGCCAGGCACTCTTCTGAGTGCTTTATAGATATGAATTTATTTATTCCTCGCCACCTTGGAGGGAAGGACTATTAGTATCCCTGTTTTTTTTTTTTTTTTTTTTAAGATTTTATTTATTTGTTTGTCAGAGAGAGAGCACAAGCAGGGGGAGCAGGAGGCCGAGCAGGCAGAGAGAAAAGCAGACTCCCTGCTCAGCAGGGAGCCTGATGTGGGACCCGATCCCAGGTTCCTGGGATTATGACCTGAGCCGAAAGTAGACACATAACTGACTGAACCACCCAGGCATCCCCCCATTTTTTTGTTTAACAGATGGGGCAGCTGAGGCAGAAAGTGAATGTGCTAGGGGATTTGAACCCAGGTCCTCTGGCTCCAGATTCATCTTCTGAACTTCTCTGACCCTGTCCTCTCTATTCAGGAGTTGGGGTGCACAGTGTTCCCACCTATCCATGGGCATCCCTTACTCATCTCCTGGGATTCTCCCATTTTTGGGGTAGGAGAAGGAGGTTGGTGGGATGTGGGGCGTTGAGCAATTCGCCTAGCCCCTAGAGACAGCCTGCCAACACCTGCCACTCGGCCAAGTCCAAAAATGGCTTGGGTGCAGCTCCCATCCTGCCGTTCTTCCGGAGCCTGGGAAGGGGACAGGAAAGGCTCTGGGGCCTGGCTTCGGTACTGACTCATGGAGAGGTGGGGGGGCCGGGGAGGTGGGGGGAGTCACGGAGTCGGGAAGGACTCAGCGTGCGTTGACTTTGTCTTCCTTCCTTGGACACTCACTGGAATAAGACTGAGGCCCGGAGCCAGAGGCCGGAATCCACACAACCCAGAGCCTCAAGATGCTGACGGACTTGGCCGAGGGAGGGATGTTACGTTGGAACCTGGCCCCAGCATTCCTCCGTGAAGAGGAGGGTCTTTGCGTGGCCATATACACGGGCGGCCACCTCGGATGCGAAGGGCACTGCCCTCTCCCTGGCCACAGCCTACAGGAAGGCCTCGGCCAAGGAAACGGGGAAGACTTGCGACCGCAAATGGGAGAAAAGGACAGGAGCAGCCAAATGAGGCCTGAAGAAAGAGGCAGCCTGTCCAGAGTCCTATGTTCCCCCGGGTGGAAATGTTGGCCAGACTTTTGAGACAAAGGATATTTGATAATCAAATTTCATTTGTTTAGCGGTGGCTCCCCACATTGTCATCCCTAACCTCCTAGATCAACTGCCAGCCACACCCGGGCCCCCGTACCACTTATGGGCGGTGGTGTTCCAGAACTGGAAGTGGGGGTGTGGACAGCACACACGAGGCCCTAGACGGGTCTGGAGAGTGCCAATTCAATGGATGCGGTCCCGGGAGGCCAATGAGATGGGCCACCTGGCTGTAACCTGCTCATCTCCTGGGCTTCTCCCCACGTGGCCAGCAGGGCTCCGAATTTGGTGGTCGAGACTACAGACTGAAGAGCTCGATCATACAGGTTTGACTCACGTACTGCACATGGAAACTTAGGTCCTGTCCTAGACTCTCTGGGCCTTGGTTTCGTCTATAAAATGAGAATAATGGGGCGCCTGGGTGGCTCAGTGGGTTAAGCCGCTGCCTTCGGCTCAGGTCATGATCTCAGGGTCCTGGGATCGAGTCCCGCATCAGGCTC
>NC_081570.1:17861465-17929068 GCF_022355385.1 Mustela nigripes
CAGGTCATGATCTCAGGGTCCTGGGATCGAGTCCCGCATCAGGCTCTCTGCTCAGCGGGGAGCCTGCTTCCCTCTCTCTCTCTCTGCCTGCCTCTCTGTCTACTGTGATCTCTCTCTCTGTCAAATAAATAAATAAAATCTTTAAAAAAAAAATGAGAATAATGGCATAAAGGCTAAGGTACAAGGACTCTGTGGCTTATCCTGTTTTAAACTTTGCTACAACCCTGTGAAGCAGGTGCTATTTTCAGGCGAGGATGCCAAGGCAGAGGAGGGGACGCAGCTGGCTACGTTTCCACAGTAGGTAGCAGAGCTGTGGAAACCCAGGAGGTCTCACTCCAGAAAATGTGCTATGAGTTATGACATGGATCACATCTACCCATGAGGGCAGTTGTGAGTGTTAAGTGAATTTAGGCACGTAAAGCTCTCAAAACAGTGCCAGGAGCATAGGAAGTGCTCAAAATGTTAAATGTGAGCTCTTGTGCTGTGGTCAGTGATGTGGACACCTGACTCAGTAGGCTGAAACATTAAGGCAATTTATTATTTCACCAACAGGAAGCCCTGACGCATTCCTGGCCTCAGGATTGGTTGATTCCATGGCTTGATGATGGCTTAAGGACCCAGGAGTTTTCTGTGTCCTGTTCTGCACACTGGAACCAGTCTAAAGTCAGCTACCCTCTTGGTGGCAAGATGGCTGCAGGTAACATGTAGACTGTCAAGCATCCTTACTCTTCCCCAGCAACGGGAAAGAGGCTGTGCCTCTGTACCAGACATCTAAGGTTTTTCCCTTAAGTCTGACTGGGCAAGCTGTGTCCTAGGGTCATCCCTGGACCAATAACAGCACCAAAACAATGCCAGGAGCTGGTTGGCTTTGCCTTCTCCGTCTAAATGCTTGGAACTGATATGGGGGTGGGCTTTCCCAGACTAAGGGGGCTGGCCAGAGGGTTCTGTTGGGAAGGGAGAAAGGAGGGTTGTGGATGCAATTTTAAGGAACTCATTAGTTCCCTTGTCAGCTGGAGGATCTGGGGAGGACCCCTGGGTTACCCAAATCCTTTGAATCCAGCGTGTTCATCCAATGTCCGGTGGTGCCGGATCTAGAGGAGGAAGACGTTTATTTGGACTGAGGGTGGAGGTGTATTTGTAGGAAGATCCCTAGAGGCTTCACCTCTGAATCCTGGACTATGAGAAAGATTTCCTCGGCCGGGAAAGCCTGAGAAGAGGGTCAGAGGGTACAGCATGAGCAAAGATCTGTGTGCTTCTGGGAAGCTGGGGCTTATGGGCAGAGTAGCCTGGGAATGGGGAGTGTGAGAGACATGGCCCTCAGAAAACAGAGCCGGGTCCTCTCTGCCTCCTCCCCAGCCAAGAGCACCAGAATGGTAAGAGCATTACAGAGCACTTGCTACGTGCGCACGCATTTCTCGGGCATTCAAGACAATGAGATACAGAAAGCAGAAGTCCCACAGTTGCCAAAGTGCCCTCTGGCCCCAGTGCCAGGGCTCTCAATGTGCCCCATACCTTCCTCACCAGGTCCCCATCTCAGCAGCAGGAGGAGAGAGAGGACCCCCCATCGGGCCAGGACGTAAAAGCAGCAGTGCCTGGTGGTGGCCCCTGTCAGGGGAACCTCCCTCTGGCAGACAAAGGTGGGAAGCCAGGTTTTGTCTCTGCTGGGCAGGGAGGTGGCCCCCCTCCTGCGGCCCGAGAGATGGGGGAGAAAAAGTGGGGAGTGGGTGTGGAAAGGAGCACTAGAGCCCGGAGATCTTGCTTTCTGGGACTAGCTCCCCAAATCCCTGTTTGCTCACTTGAAGGAATAACAACCCGCATTATTTCAGATATTATGCCATTGAGAGGGGGCAGATGGAAAACGGTGGAGAACGCCCAGCGGCTTTTTACCATGCCATTCAAATGTTATTTGTTTTTTTTATTAAAGCAGAAATCCTGGGTTGAAAATGTGAGCAGCGATTGCCTTTGCTGCTCAGGCTTTGTTCTGCTTTTCTACTTTTTGTGTTGTTTTTTTTTCCCCTCAACGTTCTCTACAATGAACATATTTTACTTTTTAATGGACTCCCCGCCCCCACCAAAGAAGATCATTCAAATTCATTATTAAAATTCCTCTGTGGGATATGTCTACATAAATCTATGCATATATGCATAGAATGTCTTTGGAAGGCAACCTAGAAAAATGGTCAAGCACAGGGCTGGTTGGAGGGGAAATGCGTCAGGGTGGGGGAGGCGGGCTCTGGGCTGTAGTGTCCATGGAACTGCTTGAATTATTATTCATTTCTCTTACCATATGCATGCATAACTCTGTAAAAGAGTGTGGGTTTTTTGTTTTTCTTTTTAGGTTTTCTTTTCTTTTCTTATTTATTTATTTATTTATTTTTTAAAAAGATTTGTTTCTTTATTTTGGGGAGAGAGAGAGAGAGAGTGAGCACATGAGCAGGAGGAAAGGCAGGAGGAGAGGAAAAGAGAGTCTTTTTTTTTTTTTAAAGATTTTATTTATTTATTTGACAGAGAGAGATCACAAGTAGGCAGAGAGGCAGGCAGAGAGAGAGAGAGAGAGGAGGAAGCAGGCTCCCCGCTGAGCAGAGAGCCTGATGCGGGACTCGATCCCAGGACCCTGAGATCATGACCTGAGCCGAAGGTAGCGGCTTAACCCACTGAGCCACCCAGGGGCCCTTCTTTTCTTTTTTAAAGTAATCTCCACATCCAGCATGGGGCTCAGACTATGCTGAGATCAAGAGTCACATGTTGTACGCACGGAGCCAGCCAGGGGCCCCTTAAAATTTTTGTTTTGTTTCAATTCACTTTTAGTCAAGAATATCAACCAGACTCAAGCCCCAGATTTCCAGTGGGTCCCACAGTTGCCGTCCTGGGGACTCGACTAGGGGCTCCCCCTTCATTCTCTATTCTGGCTCTTTATGAGACATCCCTTTGGAGAGAGACCCTGGGTCAGCAGGGGGTCTCCCAGCCAAGAGGCTGTTTCTCCTAAAGTGGGCGCTCGGAGAACTCAGGGAGCAAAACCGCTCAGGGAGCAAAAGCCTGGGGGCGCCCCTCTGCCTGGAGGACCCCCACCAGGGCAGGTAGATGCTCCTCCCAGGCTTCTCACTGCACCTCCCCACCCAAGAGGAAGGCCACGTTTCTTCAGAAAGCACAGGGTCCTCCCCGCCCAGCCCAGCCTGTCTGTCCTTTCTCCGCTCCTTCATTACCAGAGGAGTGGCTGGGAAGCAGAAGAGCCTTCCTTCTCTCCTCTGAGGCCCCCACACAAGCTGCTCCCTGTACCTGGACAGCCTCCCTCCCCTATCCTGCCCCGCTAATATCGACTCATTACGAAAACCTAATCTTAAATGGGCCCTCCTCCAAGAAGCCTTCCCTGATCGGTCCTGTCGGGGGCCCTCCGCAGAGCTCCCATAACACACCAGGATTCCTGAGTTTAGGCTCATGATCTAACCTCACTGATCTTGTTTTCTCATTTGTAAAACGGCGCTTAGCTCAGAATTGTGGAAGATGATATGACTTAATACAGATAAAATGCTCAAAATAGTGCCTGGTACACGGTAAACGCTCGATAACTCTTGGTTCTTATCGTACTTGGAACCGCCCGTGGATCCGTCCCCGCTGCTAGACTGCTCTGAGCCTCTCGCACACCGTGGTTGGGACGCATCAGACTCGTCATCCTGAGAGTCGCTCAGGGGCTGGTACATATTAAAGAATTCTCAAAAAATTCTTGTTAAAGAAATGACACGATCCAGTCCCACGAATAGCCATTTCTTAAGCATTTGCAAAGCATGTGAGGTACTGAGCGCTCTGTGTCAGACATCGAGCTACACGTCCTCCCTAGGCGATTCCCTTTAATCCTTGGGAGGGGGGCTGTGAGTTAGATCCTTGCAATATCCCCATTTCACAGATGGGTAAACCTTCTAGCCTCGACACCTGTTTTATTTTTTCATCATAGCACATTCCCCACCCCATGCATTATGTGTTTATTTGTTTGCTAGTAACAGAACTTGGCTGTCACTCTGCAAGAACAGAAGCTGATGAGAACTGGGGTTTTATTTTGGTGGTGTTCATGACGTCTAGCACAGGGCCTGACACACAGCAGATGCTCGGTTTATATCTGTGCTAAATATCCTCGCTTCTGGAAACCCTGTTGACTCTTCTCTGCCCCAGACTCAGATGGAGTCTGAGCTCGTGCAAATTCTGAGTAATTCCCCCTAATCTCCAGCAGTAATCAGCCTTCTGTGATATTCCTTCTTAAATCTGTGGTTTTCTTGGCCAGTCAGCAAACTCGGGGAGAACAGTTTAGGAATAACAGTGGGAAACTGAGGCTTATGGAAGTGAAGAGACTTGCCACAGGTCACGGACTAGTCATTTGCTAAAGGCACCTGACGCAGGCAGTCTGAATTTAACACTGGAGTCCTTAACCACTACACACATTGCTCTTTGGGGAAGACAACAGTCATCTATACTCCAGACAGAGCGGGAAACACTCCTGAATGCCTTGACAAGCAGGAAACAGAAAAGGGGGTTTCTGGTTCCATGAATTCCCAGTCCCACTTGAGACAATAGGAGGTGGGGTGCTAGACAGAAGGCTCTGGAGGGGAGGAATCATGCAGGAGGAATGAGGAAAGTTGAATGCAACTTGCTTCGCATGACTTTGATATTTAGAAGTATAAAGACCAGGTTTTTTTTTTTTTTAAAAGATTTTACTTATTTATTTGACAGACAAAGATCACAAATAGACAGAGAGGCAGGCAGAGAGACAGGAGGAAGCAGGGTCCCCGCAGAGCAGAGAGCCCGATGCGGGGCTTGATCCCAGGACCCTGGGATCATGACCTGAGCCGAAGGCAGAGGCTTTAACCCACTGAGCCACCCAGGCACCCCAGGACCAGGTATTTTTAATAGAATGTTGCTCAATTTGGGTGTGTCTGATGGCTCCTCAGGACAAGATTCAGGTTGTACATTCTCAGCTGGAATTTTTTAAAATATATTTTATTTATTCATTTAACAAACAGAGGTCACAAGTAGGCAGAGAGGCAGAGAGGAGGAAGCAGGCTCACCGCTGAGCAGAAAGCCCGATGCGGGGCTCCATCCTAGGACCCTGAGATCATGACCTGAGCTGAAGGCAGAGGCTTTAATCCACTGAGCCACCCAGGCGCCCCTCAGCTGGAATACTTTTTAAACTGGTACTGTGAGCATCATTTCCAGGAGCAACCCCATGTCTGTCTGCCCAGAGAGGGTGATGTTCATTTTGATCAACAGTTAAGAGGTGGTTTGGTTTCTACACTAAATGTTACAGTTGTGTTTTTTTTTTTTCCTTTGCAAGTAGTAAGCCCTCTGTAGGAATACTTTAAGGTCACATAAATATCCTGATCTTGCTGACTCTTACAGTGTTTCTTTCTTTCCTTTTTTTTTAAAAAAAGATTTTATTTATTTATTTATTTATTTATTCCAAGAGAGAACACAACTGGGGGGAGAAGCAGAGGGAGAGAGAGAGAATCTGGAGGCAGACTCTTCCCTGAGTGTGGAGCCCTATATGGGGCTCGATCCCGTGAACCTGATATGCTTTTTTTTTCTTAAGATTTTATTTATTTATTTGACTGACAGAGATCACAAGTAGGCAGAGAGGCAGGTAGAGAGAGGAGAGGAAGCAGGCTCCTTGCTGAGCAGAGAGTCTGATGTGGGGCTTGATCCCAGGACCCTGAGACCCTGACCTCAGCCAAAGGCTGAGGCTTTAACTCGCTGAGCCACCCAGGCGCCCCTGAACCTGAGATCCTTATCTGAAATCAAGAGTTGGACAATTAAACAGCTGAGCCACCCAGACGCCCTTGTTGTAGTGTTTATTTCTGATCAGCAGGAAGGGGTGCCGGCCCCCTTTTACCTTCCTTTTCCTTGTCATCCTCCCCTATTGAGGGACTGAGATGGGGCCTTGCTTCACATACTAGATCAGCCTTCTGTGGGGCTTGGACATGCTCACCCTCTGGGGAGGCCCGCTGGCTGACTCCAGGGACTCCGGTCTCTGCCTTGGCAGAGGTGTTTCCAGCTGCGGAAAAGAACGGCAGGGGAAGAAGGAACTCCTTCTGGAACCCCACCTGAAAATGCAGAGGTGAACCAAATGAGAGAAGAAAACAGTACTGGGCTCATTCCCCAGGACCCTGGCCATGTCCGGGAGCAGCTCAGGCAAGGCTGTTGTCCTTCTGCCAGGGACTGTCCCCTGGTGAATACACAAAGACTAGGCGGTCCTGGTCGAAACTCAGGATATTGCATTAGCTCTGTGGGCCTCCAGGTATCTCCAAGCCAACAAGGGAGGGAGATAAGCCCCCAGGGTGTGGGATGCAGCTGGGAAAACATCGGTTCTAGGCTTTTCCTTTTCCCCTGTTTGCAGGGTCTCCTCTGGCTGGACATTCAGCACAGCTCAGAGCTGGGGAACGCATTTATTCTTTTGAAGCGTGAAGGACACTTCTCAGCTTTGAAAAAAATACCATCGCCTGCTTGCATTTCAAATAGTTTAACGCCCCCTCTGCTACCTAGCTGTGATCTAAAGGACTGATTGTTCAGGCCTCAAAGTACCGAATAAATGAACTATGAATGGCCAAGGATGGGGAAGAAATATCCTTATTCAAATCAAACCTTATGGCTGGAGATGGTTGCCGAGTTTTGCTCTCAGGTAGCAAGAAAACAGCTGGAGAAAGACTACCCGGGCCCGTGGTTCTCCTGGGGCAACAGCTTGGCTGTCTCTGTACCTTTAGGCGGAAGGAAATGAGCAGCTCCTCTGAGTCAGGGCCACTAACTCTGGGCGGGACCCTATGTGGTCAGAGCTATTTGTCTATCTTGGAAGATTGTATTCATAGTCCTAGGGCAAAGGTCAGAGGGCAGAGGAAGCATCTAGTGGAGAAACACTGCTGAACGAGCGGTACTGCCCACCCGATGGCTGTGGGAGAGGGGCAGAACAGTGTAGCACAGTGTACGGTCTAAACTCGGGTTCAAATCCCAGCTCTGCTGCTCATTTACCAGCTGTTTGACTTAGGCGAGTGATTTAACCACTCTGAGCCTCAGTTTCCTCTGTAAAATGGGGAGCAATAATAATACTCAACTCAGGGGTACCTGGTTGGTTCCGTCATAGAGCACATAACTCTTGATCTCAGGGTTATGAATTCAAGCCCCACACTGGGTGTAGAGATTACTCAGAAATACTCTTTAAAAAAGGGGGTGGGGTGCGCCTGGGTGGCTCAGGGGATTAAAGCCTCTGCCTTTGGCTCAGGTCCTGATCCCAGGGTCCTAGGATCTAGTCCCGCATTGGGCTCTCTGCTCAGCAGGGAGCCTGCTTTCCCCTCTTTCTCTGCCTACTTCTGATTTCTGCCTGTCAAATAAATAAATAAATCTTTTTAAAAAAGATAAACAAATAAAAAATAATAAAATAATAATACTCAGCTCAGGTTGTAGGTATCACAGGTATTAAATGAGGTTGTGGGTATTATTATTTTTTTAAGATTTTATTTATTTATTTGACAGAGAGAAATCACAAGTAGATGGAGAGGCAGGCAGAGAGAAAGAGAGGGAAGCAGGCTCCCTGCTGAGCAGAGAGCCCGATGAGGGACTCGATCCCAGGACCCTGAGATCTTGACCTGAGCTGAAGGCAGCGGCTTAACCCACTGAACCACCCAGGCACCCCAGGGGTTGTGGGTATTAAATGAGATTGTGGTCACAGTCCACTCAATCAGGCAGATATTAAAGTGTCCTGTGAGCCTCCAAAGATCGAATAATAATTATGGTGAGAATAGCGATGATCACTATCCTTTCTGAGCCTTCAGGCTGCTATGTTAGGGTTGACAGGGATGCTGGAGCTGTGGTGAAGTAGGGGTGGGGTCTGAGCTAAGGGAGCATCCAGGGGCACTGAGCTGAGAGCAGCAGGTGCAGGAAGCCATCAGCCTGGTGGCCAGCCCCTGCCAGTAGACTTATTCACCGCCACCCTCAACCTTATTTTTAATGACTACGTATTATTCCACCGTATAGATGAACTATGCCTTATTTAAACAAACAATCACTTTTAACAGTCGCAGAATATTTCCATGGTTAGATGGATCGCATTTTAGCAGGGAAGCAAAAGGGGTGCATTAGAATCAGAAAAGGCTTTGAGGATGGAGAGCATAACCCTTTAATCAACAATTTTTTTAGTCTTGACTCCGGGCCAGGCCCTGTGCTCTGTGCCAGGGTAAAGAAGACAGATCCACATCTGACAGCCACATTGTCTCCCACAATGCTCATGGGCCACAGTGAAGGCAGGCATATAATGGGACCTGAGTTGAAAGCCCTGGCTATGTGGGCTTAAGCAAGTCACGTGTCCTCCTTGAGTCATACTTTCCTCATATTGAAAGCTCAATGTACAGTGTTACAAGCACAGTATTTAGCCAATAAATACGACTTCTCTCTTGTAATGTTTAGTGATTTTATATATATATATATAGAGAGAGAGAGAGAGAGATATACATAGTTTTTATTTTTTTGTTTAGCCATAGATAGCCTCATAAACATCTGGGTTTGCTTTTTGTTGTTGTTTTTGGTTGTTTTTTGTTTTCATTTGTTTGTTTGTTTGTTTGTTTTGTGCAAGGGTTATTTATCATCCTGGGATGATTTCTATTATCCAGCTAACTAAGCTTTTCTAAACCCTCTGCTACATTTCAGTGTTCACAGGGCACTGCGGGGGTAAGATCCACTGAACTGTTGGTAGGAAGTGTCGGCAAACAGGTCACCAAACTGTCTGAAGGTTTGATTTCTCAGCTGCCTCTTTACCGTTTCTCCAACACCCTGAGGAAATTCCTGCCTCAGTGCCTTTGTACTTGCTGTTCTCTCTGCCTAGAGTGCTGTTGGACCGATATTGCCCTACATCCTCCAGATCTTTAACTCAAATGTCACTTTATCAGAGAGGCTGTTCCTGTTCCCTGCCCCCAGCACCCCTCCCCATCTCCTGACTCTGCTTTGTTCTCCGTGGTAGCTCTTATTACCTCTGGGTAGGCAAACTCTCCTGGGTATGGGTTTGTTGTCTGTCTCCTCAAATAAAATATAATCTTCATAAAAACCAAGATGCTGTCTGACCTGGGCCTGGAACAGTGCCTGACACACAGTAGGCTCACAGTAAAACTTTATGGCATGAGTAAATAAAGAGATCAAACGAGACTACTCACAGCACTCACAGTATTTGCTAGTGCCTGGAAACAGTAAAAACCTGCTCAAACGGAAGGGAGAGTCATAATAATTGGAAACTTAATACAGGACCTTATTTGGGTGGTAGGGCATTGAAGATCTTGGCCGGGCCATGAGCAAGTGGGGACTGGGGCGAGGGAGGAAATATTTCCTCCCTGCCAAGCTGCAGCAAGAGGCTAATGGCCTCCACAGGGATCCAATCCAATTAAGGCCCTGGCTCCAAGTCAACTCGGGTTCCCTTCCTGGCTGCTGCAGCTTCCAAGTGACAAAATGAAACCTGTAACTTTCCCAAGACGAGACAGTCTCCAGGCGAGCAGGGCAGGAAAGGGGCTGCGGGTAGGGTTTCTGCTCCCAGGGAAGCAGATGTGCCTTGCACCGAAATTGTTTTAATACTGTGTATGTGTGTGTGTGTGTGAGAGAGAGAGAGAGAGAGAGAGAGAGAGGCTGGGTCACCACCCTCAAGACCAGTCCTTACAGGGAAGAGGTTGGATGTAGTCACTGGAAAAGAAATGCAAGCAAGGAGACCTGAGCTCTCCTGCTCCCACCTCACTGTGTGGCAGGACCGGAAACCAAGCTGGTGAAAGCCTGAGGTCACATAGCTCCCTACAGTACAAGTGGAAAGGCGACTGTCCACAAGTTTAGTCTTAATTGTGCTCAGAATGCTCTTTCAACTAACTAACTTCCTTTCCTTCCTTCCTTCCTTCCTTCCTTCCTTCCTTCCTTCCTTCCTTCCTTCCTAAGATTTTATTTATTTGAGAGAGCAAGCACAAATGGGGTGAAGGGCAGAGGGAGAAGCAGACTCCTGGGCTCAATCCGGGGACTTCAGGATCATGACCTGAGCTGAAGGCAGACTGACCTCACTGACTGAGCTACCCAGGCACCGCTGTTTATTTCTTTTTAAAACCAATTTTTGGATAAGTAATACATATGGAAGGGCAGGATTTTTCAGTTATGAAACAAAACAGTGTATAGTAAACAAAGGTGCACCTTTGTCCCCTGTGAGCGGTTCTCCTCTAGGGGGGTAAATACCGTTAGCAATTTCTTGTGTCTCTTTCCAGAGAAAAATGCATATGTGATGAAAGATAAATTACAGGTTATGAAAAGATGATTCACAGGTGTGTGCATGTGAAATACAGACATGCAAAGATGACACATGGGTATCGCATTAAGTTTTGGATTATATAGAAAGACCTAATATCACAATGATTTTTGACTCTTTTTTTTTTTTTTTAAGATTTTATTCATTTATTTGACAGGCAGAGATCACAAGAAGGCAGAGAGGCAGGCAGAGAGAGAGGTGGAAACAGGTTTCCTGCTGAGCAAAGAGCCGGACACAGGACTTGATCCCAGGATGCTGGGATCATGACCTGAGCTGAAGGCAGAGGCTTTAACCCACTGAGCCACCCAAGTGTCCCAATTTTGATTCTCTTTATCCAAGAATAAATCATGCCTCTCGATTTGTCCAAGCATTTTCAAAGTTTTTTGTGAATATATATATTTTATCACACATACATGTTTCTCAAAAGCATAACCATTTATTTTCCCCAAAGGGAACTTGTACGTGTTATTAAGATGCTTTCCTACTTTTTAAATGTTTTTATATTTTTTGGTCACTTCTAATAAATGAGATGTTTTGTCCCATTACAATTTAAAAGATGGTGTATAGGGTTTGTATATAGAAAGACACTGTTTTCTTAAAGAATATTAACTTTGTATCTCATCGCTTTTTGTGAGGTCTCCTGTTGTTGACAATAGCTTTCCAGCTGGTTTTCTCTGGAAATAATATTGAAGACAGCCAACCCAGTAGATCCTGTGAGTATGTTAATAAATTCTTTTTGATATGAATAATGGCCTCTCACATCTGTGTAAACTTTCCCTTCCTTCCCTGATCCCACATAAGCCTCTGACATTCGGCAGAAGAAGAAACTGAGGCTTAATAAGGTGGAACAATTTGCCCAAATTTCCCCACTGTGAGTGGCAGAGGTGGAATTTGAATCAAGGCCCGTTATGCAATATCTTTTGACTTCAGGATCAAGAGGCAAAGGAGAAACTGAGTTGAGGAGGGTTTTGTGCCGAAAAAGCAGAAGATGACAGTTTTTGAATGCCTACACTGTGCTAAAAACTTGATGTACCATTTAAAAAATTTGATTTGATTTGATTTAAGTCATCTCTACATCCAACGTGGGACTCAAACTCACAACCCTGAGATCAAGAGTCGCGTGCTCTACTGACCAAGCCAACCAGATGCCCCTATGTGCCATCTTTTTAAACACTCATAAGAACTCTTTAAGACCAGCTTTATGAGCAGATGGTTGGCTAGGGTATGAGCAACATGGATAAAGAGATCTGGGTTTGATTATTGGCTCTGCCACTTACCGGCTGTGTGACCCTAGGCAAACTGCTTAACTTCTCTGAACCCATTTTTTCCTTTGTACCCTTCTTTCAAATGGTACCTGGATGGTCCTTTTCCTAATGAAGGTCCATCCACTGGGGCTTGTGACCAGGAGGAACATGTCAGTCCTTGGACCCACACACTAGAACGCTCTCCCAAGGGCCTAGAAAAGCCAAACTGAAATATGTCTCCAGCTCCTCTGCTTGATTGTTCCAGCGGAGCCCAGATCTATAGGGAGGCTGGAAAGGTTGGTGTTCCTGTGGACACAGCATTTGTGTTAAATTTTAGCCAGAATTATGGCTAAGTCACCATTAGCAAGATTTTATAGGACCTAATTCACAGCAATAGAAACAGAGTTGAAATTCAAAGTTGTGTTAGGATTTTCCATAGGTGGGTTGGCTGGCATCACCAAAGAATTATTGAACACCAGAGCGCCTGGGTGGCTCAGCTGGTAAAGTGATGGCCTTTGGCTCAGGTCATGATCCTGGAGTCCTGGGATTAAGTCCCACGTTGGGCTCCCTGATCCGCAGGGCATCTGCTTCTCTCTCTGACCCTCCCCGTTCTCATGCTCTCTCTCTCATTCTCTCTCTCTCTCTTTCAGAGGAATAAATTTTTTAAAAATCTTAAAAAAATAATAATAATTGAGGGTGCCTGGGTGGCTCAGTGGGTTAAGCCTCTTCCTTCAGCTTGGCTTGCATCGGGCTCTCTGCTCAGCAGGGAGCCTGCTTCCCCCTCTCTCTCTGCCTGCCTCTCTGCCTACTTGTGATCTCTCTCCCTGTCTAATAAATAAAAATAAAATAAAAATCATTAAAAAAATAATTGAACACATATAATATGTGCAGTGAGAGAAACAATAATATGTACTTAGGAAATGGGAAGTTAAAAGGCAATGTTTGAAATTTATTTTATTTATTCTTTCACTTAGTCTGACTATTGTTATCCTATATAATGCACCGGGCTCTAAGTTAAGCATAGTAGAGTGTAAATAATAATTAATATGTATTGAGCACGTAGTATACTCCAGGCACTGTGTTAAGTGTTTTACATTTATTAACTTGTATAATCTCCATCACAAGCCTGTGACGTAGGGATTGCAATTATCATCATTTGCATGAGGAAACCAAAGGTACAGAGAAAAAGTAACTTGCTCGAAATCCCATGGCCAGGAAGTGAAATATTTAGCTCAAGTAAGGATGTATATGACACGTATCTCCGTGCTCCGAGAAGCTCACAGAAAACCAGAACACACTGATATGAATAGCAACCATAGCTCACATTTATTAAATGCTTCTCATGAAATGCTTTATGCAGGTATTATCTCATTTAATCCTCACAATGACTTTATGAGTTAGGTTCTCTTCTAAGGCCTGCTGTAGTGATGAGGGAACATACGTGAGTAATCCACCCAAGCTGGGGGTGGAAATCAGGCAGTCTGCTAGGGAAGCACACACTGCCGAGAACTGCGCCACCACCCTGACCTTGACTTTGCTGGGTGGTGTAGCGTCCAGGCCAATGCCATGGTGGACAGATGCTCCATGGAGCAGAGGGATATATGAGTGGGTCTTGAAGGATGAGTAGGAGCCCACCTTTTCCCAGACCCACTTAGTGGACAGTGTAGTGAAGAGATAGTCATGGGTTTGAATCTCGGTCCCACTGTCTTCCCAGCTGAACAGCTACTGTTTATCTCCTCTGACCCTGTTTCCTTATTTGTAAAATGGGGACCTTGAAAACTATTCCTCTGACACCCCCTGAGGGAGAGATGTGATTGGTTCTGGAAACAACCAGCTAGGTGTTTGGCATGCAGTGTGGGAACTCAGGGGTCAAAGCCAGTGCACATACGGGTATAACACCAACGGTCCCTACAGAGCACTGACCACATGCCGGGCACCACTCGCGAGCACTGAACATAGATTCATTCACCAATGATCTTATCAAATAGGTACAATTTTTAGGTCCATTTTACAGATAAGAGACTGTAGCACAGAGAGACTGAGTAAGTTAGGCTGAGCTAGGACATGACAGGGTGGAAACGGGGCAGTCTGGCCCCGAGTGCATGCGCATCGCACCTCTCTACTGCCTCAGTTGTAGAAAGGGGGTGGAGACCGTCGGCCAGCCATGTTGCATAATCAAGAGTGGGAGGAGGAAAGTGTGTCATTAGGGGAAGCTTTCTGGAGGCGCCATCTTGTGCTTTGGAAAACATGACTCCTTGGCAAGTGGCAATCATAACACATACAAAGCACCTGGCTTCTCAGACCAGGCAAGCAGGACCCTCCGGAGTATGCCCGGGGTATAGAAGACCATACTGTGGGGCGCCTGGGTGGCTCGTTGGGTTAAGCCGCTGCCTTCGGCTCAGGTCATGATCTCAGGGTCCTGGGATCGAGTCTCTCTGTCAGGGTCCTGGCATCAGGCTTTCTGCTCAGCAGGGAGCCAGCTTCCTCCTCTCTCTCTGCCTACTTGTGATCTCTCTCTGTCAAATAAATAAATAAAATCTTTAAAAAAAAAAAAAAGTTCACTCATTCCCTAAGTTTTTATTGTGTACCATGAGCAGTTCATGAGCTGGAAATACAGCCATAAACAAAACCAAACAAAAATCCCTACTCTCATATGAGTTGATGTTCTAGTGCGGGGACACAGACAAGATGCAGAGAAATAAGTAGACTAGATAACTGAGGGTGGTGGTGTGGAGGGGATAGAGAGGAGGATGGAATGAGATAGAACAGCTTGCACTGTCAGAGAGGAGGGTATTTGGGAGATCTCTCACAGCAGGTGGCATGAGAGCCAAGACCTGAAGGAGGCAAGGGAGTGGGAGTCGCTGGAATTCTGGGGGAGGCAGAAGAGCAAGTGCAAAGGCCCTGAGGCAGGAGTGTGTTTGGACTATTGAGGGAATAGCAAGGAGGTGGGTGGGGCTGGGGTAGAGAGCAAAGGGGAGAGCAGTTAAGATGAGGTCAGATGGGTGTGGGGGAGGTGGGAAAGAGAACACATCTCCACCCATCTTTAAAGTTGGTGTGTGTGTTATAGAAACAAACAAGAGTTTAGAATGCAAACTATGCATACGTTTCACAGTTGGAAAATGAGATTTGAATGCAAGGTGCTTGCGGAGCCTCCCCTGCATAAACATCCCAACTCACCTCCTCTCTACCCATCCCTTTGAGCCCATGGGGTTGAAACTGGGTAAACCAGGTAAGAGTGACTGTGACCAGGTTTCTAAGCACAGGCTTGGGGTTTGAGCCCTGGAGACCACCACTGCCTTGGCGTTCTGTGGAGGAGAATGTTTGGTTTCCTTTCAGCTAAGATCTGAGTGTAGTCAAGAAGGTCTAAAGACCCCTGCTCTCAGGCTTTCCCCATCTCCTTATCCTGGTGCTGGGAGACCAGTACGTGACCTGCAACAGACACCACGGGGAATGTTTGCTGATTCACAGTGAACTGGATAAACCCTCAGGCACACCTGGGAGACTAGGATGTCTGGAAAAGCTCCTTGGCTCCAGGGCCAGTTTGGGGCCTTTTCTGGGGTTTCATCTGACCATTTAAAAGAAAATTTTAAAAAGATTTTATTTATTTATTTGACAGAGATCACAAGTAGGCAGAGAGGCAGGCAGAGAGAGAGGAGGAAACAGGTTCCTTGCTGAGCAAAGAGCCCGATGTGAGGCTCAATCCCAGGACCCTGAGATCATGACCTGAGCCTAAGGCAGAGGTTTTAATCCACTGAGCCACCCAAGTGCCCCTCATTTGACCATTTTGGACTTGGATTAGCTTTGAACTAGGTAGACCACTGTGGTTGCTTTTCAGGCAGGGTGGAGGGAGGTGGCTGGAAGGGACCTTGGGTTCAGGTCATAATTTCGTGAAAAACGAATACTGAGGCCCTCTCAGAGTCCAGACAGGCATTGCAGTTTGTTTTAGGCTCGAGTCCCTGTTGGGGGGGCAGCACCCTAGCGTGTATTTCTTTTCAACGAACAAGTTGGTCAAGGAGGGATTTGAATATGACATCATCCTAGCCTGCAGGGGTGAATGGGGATGATACAAGGCTCATGGCAGAGCTAACAGCCACTGAAGAGCACTTGCGGTTAAGACAAAGACTGGTTAAGAGCGCCCCTCCTGCCATAATGAAACAAAGCTTAGGGGTTTCAGCACTTCTTCTTCTTCTTCTTCTTTTTTTTTTTAAGATTTTTTAAAAAAATTTATTTGTCAGAGAGAGAGAAAGCACAAGCAGGCAGAGTGGCAGGCGGAGGCAGAGGGAGAGAGAGAGAAGCTGGCTCCACACTGAGCAAGGAGCCCGGATGTGGGACTTGATCCTGGGATCTCAACCTGAGCCAAAGGTAGTGGCTTAACCAACTGAGCCACCCAGGTGTCCCAATCAGCCCTTCTTCTGACTCTAGAGCAGTGCTCCTGACCTCTGGGGACACTGTCTCATTTACAGAGTCCCTACCAGAATATTTGAACAACTTGCTATGGTCTGGGAGAGGAAGAAGCTGCAGGTTTCACAGTATTTCCTTTTTTAAGATTTTACTTATTTATTTGACAGACAGAGATCACAAGTAGGCAGAGAGAAAGGAAGGGAGGCAGGCTCCCTGCCTAGCAGAGAGCCTGATGCAGGGCTCGATCCCAGGACTCTGGGATCATGACCTGAGCCGCAGGCAGAAGCTTTAACCCACTGAGCCAGCCAGGCACCCCATTTCACAGTATTTTCATGCATACATTCAATTTGTTCCAACACTAAGATGTGTCAGTACACTAAGGGTATAGAGAGACAAACCTCCCACGACTGGCCTTCATCATTCAACTTCACCTGGAAAGAAGGGAAAAGTTGTGAGTCAAGTATTACCAAAAGTCAGAACAGGGAACAAGTAACTCTTCCCAGAGTGGGGGGGGACATTTGTCCCAGGCATTCAGCAGTAGCAAACCTGGACTAGGCTCCTGCCTCCTGCCTGGCTTGAAGATTCACAGTCCCTGCCTTCAGGAGCTGAAAACCTAGGGCAGTTTCTCCATTTGAGAACCGCCTATATCAAAATTGTCCTGATGCTTGTTAAAATGTGAATCTCCCGATTCTCCAGAGAAGGGGAATTGGATGGATAAAGCAGGTGTGGGTGTAGCACTCAGGTGATTCTGATGCACACTGGAGCTGGCCAGGTGAGCCGGGTGTTAAGAAATCAGTCCAGGCAGGGGGAACAGCATGGAAGTGACTTGGGGATCCTTCTTGGCCTTCAGGCACTGGGGCTGCAGCTCAAGACAGCAGGCTCTTGGAAAGGGATCCTGTCCCTGCTGTTTACCACCTAAGGCCTGGAAGATACATTTGTCAATATGCTGGCTCCCAAGATAGAAGTGACCCGAGAGTCGAAGGAAAAAGAAGTCAGAGGAAAAAATTGGTGTTTCTTTGTTTCTTCTTCTTTTATTACGATTTCATTTATTTATTCGACAGAGAGATCACAAGTAGGCAGAGCAGCAGGCAGTGTGTGTGTGTGTGCGCGCGCGCGCGTGGGGGACGGGAAGCCGGCTTCCAGCTGAGCAGACAACCCGATGGGGGGACTCCATCCCAGGACTCAGATCATGACTTGAGCCGAAGGTAGAGGCTTAACCCACTGAGCCACCCAGGCGTCCCAAAATAGGTGTTTCTAAGGGGATGAAAACTTTCCAAAGAGTTGTCCCTCCGGAAGGCAGCTCCGCCTAACAGAGGGAGCTGGGGAGGTGGCCGCCCGCGGGAAAGGGCTGGGTCCAGTGGGCTGCAGCGGGGGGACAGAGCGGGAGGTGCCTCCTCGCCCCCCCAGGCCAGCCGAAGAGATGAGGTCACCGGGCAGGGCGCCAGCAGCAGCTGCGAAGACGCGCCCGCGCCGCGGCGGGAGGCGGTGTCAGGCTCCGGCCCCCGGGGGGAATTTCCCTCCCGCCCCCTCGGGAGGCGTGGCTCGGAATCCCGCCCACCTGCCGCCCGAGCCTGAGCTTCTTTACCGCCCGCGCCCAAGGCCACACCCCCCCGGGCTTCGGCCTCCGCGTTTCCTCCGGGGTCCTGAGACGCAGGGCCTTGGCCCCGCCCCCGGAGAGGCCCCGCCCTCGGTCCCCGCCCCGCGGCTTGAAGTGGCTCGGGCTGGGGCCGCCCCCGAGTCGCGCGCGGGGCGTGGGGCGGTGCTGGGCAGCGGAGCCTGAGGCGAGCTCGACGCCGGGACTGTCCAGGGAGGCGCAGCGCTGCGCGGCGGGAGCCCTCAGCCCGAGCAGCCCCCGGAGCAGGAGCAGCCGCCGCCGCCGTCCACGGAGCGCAGCCGAACCGGCCATGGCGTTGTCGATGCCGCTGAACGGGCTGAAGGAGGAGGACAAAGAGCCCGTCATCGAGCTCTTCGTCAAGGTGAGCGCTCGCCCGCCGTCCCGCCGCGCTGAGCCCCCGGCGTCCGCCCGGCCGGCCGTGGGGGGGCGGCGTCCCTGCACCCCGGACGCTCCTCGGCCCCCGCGGCCCCGCTGCGCCCTCGCGCGGCGCCCGCCCCCCCGGCCGGGAGAAGCTGCTCTCGCGCCCCCCGCCCATTGTCTCCGGCCCACCCGCGCCTTCCCGCCGCCCAGGCCGGTCGAGGGAGCCGGGGCGGGACCGGGACCCCCGGCAGCCTGCACGCGGAGCGGTGCTCACCGCCTCCAGCTGCGCGGGCTCCGGCGGCCGCCAGACCGTCGTCCAGCGTCTGGGTGGGACGCGCCGCTGCCCCAGCACCCGGGGCGGGGGGGGGGGGGGGTGGGCCCGTCACCCCCAGCCCCGCTCCCGCCCAGGCGCCGGCCCGACTGCACCCCACCCTCACCCCCGCGTCTCCCCGGGCCGGGAACGAAACCTCTCGGTCGGGAGATGATGAACCCAACTTCTTGGAATGCTTTGTCAGAGACCATTTCGCTTCCCGCTGGCATGAAACTCTTAAGTTTAATTTTCGATGCGATCTTAAATTTTTTTTTTTTTTTTTTTTTTTTTTTTTAAGAAGAGCAGCAAGGCTTCCGGGAAGGACCAAGATTCCCAACTTGGGTTTTCCTGTCTTAGGTATTTTACCACCATCTGGGGTTTTTGTTTCTCAAACTCGGAGTGGTTTGTATGATGCAACATTTTGGCTGCTCCCTTTGGTGTTGCTGCCTCCGGAAAGATTTTGAGTGCCCTTTTGTTTTGAAAGAAAAGCTGATGAGGGGAAGAACTCATAACTTGCTTGGGCTTTAAACAGTTGATTTTCCCCTCTGGTCGCTTTCCTGGAACTACCTTATTTGCCTACAGATATTATCCCTATCTCTTTCCTAGCTTCCTTAATATTTTTCTTTTCAGCAAAGGAGAGAGAAGTTAGGAGCCTCTGGCTCCAGCTGCCTCCCTCAAAACTTCAAAATCCCTGAGATTCTTCTCATAGTCACTTACTTACACGGAGCTAGGCTGTGAATTGGAAAGTTAACAGGAATTTAGAACAATTTTCTCTTTTTTCCCTGAGTTTTTATTTTAAAGAAGGGAAGATAACTGAAGGGTGTGTTTGAGAGATGGGAGAGAAGACATGATCAGAACAATGTTTTAGGATTTTCTTTCACTTACTGGTGTTAGAAACGTTGTGGTTGGGGGAACTGGTACAGCAGACAGGTGCAGAACCCCCAGAATGTCATCAAAGGTTCTGTGTGTTTCTGTGGCAGATACAGTACTGGGAAGTGCAGAGGATGTAGGAAGGAACCTGAAATAAGAGAAAGATGGGTGGAAGGAAGAAGGGTGGGTTACCGATCAATGTTTAGAAAGTTTTATTGAACTAGGAATAGGAAGGAATTTCCGTAAACTCAACAGCAATGTATCCACCGAAGTTCTAAAACAAACAAACAAACAAACAAAAACAAAAAAGCCCAAAAACCCACCATGATACTTAATGGTGAAACTTTAGAGGTAGCATTAAATTTAGAATCAGGTAAGGATACTATCAGTAATGGTTTCTTTTCAGCCGTGTTCTGGAGGTCCTAGCCCATACAAGAAGACAAGAAAATGAAACGAAGTGTATGAATTATATGAATTAGAGAGGAAGAGATCTATGCTTAATGCTCTGCCTACTATTAATTTAACCCTTTAGTTAGAATGAGAGCAGCATGGTGCATTGTTTCTCAAACTTGAGTGACTGTATCCTGCTTCCCAGTTTTCCATATTTGCATTGATGTATATTATCAATTACTAAGTGTATCTTGCAGTAATATCTGAAACTGATTCGATGTGGTGATTATATTTCTCCTGTGTGTAACTATTAACGTAAAAAATGTTGTGATCCACCTAACAGCATCCTGCTTACCACTCATTGTGAGCCTTTCTCACAGGGCTTGGTGACGGAGACCCAGGGTTCCGGCCACACAGTTCTGTACTCCCTGGGCAAGTTGTTTTCCCTTTCTGAGACTTATTTTCTTTTTTTTTGTGGAATAAGACGTGAAAGGTTTTCTGCTGCCTTGTGATTCTGCTTAGGTAAAACATTGTGCTGATATAAACCAGGATAGTTGTTTCAAAGAAGAAAAAAAGGGCCAGGTAAATCGTGGTGGAGGTTTTTTTGGTTGTTGTTAAAGAGTGTGCTTGTTTTCTTCTCCAAACCGATATATGGGAAATGCAAATGAGGGAAGATTTTACGGTTATTTTGAAAGCAGTGAGTGGGCAGAGGCCATGGTTGTTTAGCATGGTATGTTAAACAGTGTTAATTATTCTGCCAAGAGGTATCTGAATTTGTAGCCAAAAACTATTATCTACACTTAAAGCGTGTGAGTGAAAAGGATATTGAGCTTCCCGGTTTAGGTAGCTTTAAATTGAAGAGAAATAGGCCAGGACCTTACTAACTAGTGTGATTGGACTCACAACTACGTTGCCTTCCTGGTGAATGTTGTTTTTGGAGTTCTCTACCCCTGAGTCCCTTGGCTCCCCATCACCTGGATAAGTGCAGTTCTCCATTTGTGTTTGTTTACTCCAACACCTAGAGGGTAGGGCACCCTCCCTATAATAAAAGAAGCATATAAAGGCAGTCATCCTCAACAGTGAGAATGCCTTCTTCCCTCACCAAGAGGGGCCGGGTAGGTGTGTATATTATGATATACCAGCTCTAGTTGGGAACCACTAACCAATAGGGTGAAGTTCAGATCCTTTAGCAAGGACATAAGGCCCCTTATAATTTGAATGTAATTAAAATTTCTAGTCCACTCTGTCCACTTACTAGTTGTGTGTTCCAGGACACACTACTTAAACCTCTCTGTGCCTCATCTGTACAGTTAGGATATTAATAGACCAAGCTCATAGGAATAAATTAGTTGGTATATGGAGCATATAATAAGCTTAGAACAGTTTCTGATACACAGAAAATAGATACTAAGTGTGTGTCATTTTGTATGTACATATTTATATGCATATCTCCCCTTGTAGATAGACATTTAATTCCTTGAAGGTAAAGTCTACATCCTGTTCTAACTGCCTGGAAAACAAGAGGGTACCAAATGTTTGAAATGAGGTTGTTTCCTTTTTTGTTAGCACTCTGCTGTTTATATATGTGTTGATGTGCTTTGGAATTGGGAACTACTTACTTAGATCTTCATAGTCTGAGTCTCAGATCTTGGTCCTTTATTTCTAAAACCCTGATCTACCTGCTTTTTCCTCCCTCCAGTTTGTAGTACTTCTAGTCTTTTCTTGTACCTGCCAATTTTCCATCAATATTTCTTCTTGGCCGTGTTCAGACTTTGGAAACCAAGATTTCTGTATTAAGTAAAAATATTAGTTATTAAATCACATGATGAGAGAAACTGAAAATGACTGATTCTTGTTTTTTTCTTTTGGCTTGTATAAGCCCAACTCCGGTTGACCCTGCTGCCTCCCCAGCCCCTACCAGTAGCTTTGGTATGATGCGATGGTATTTCTGATCTCGGCATAGAAGGACTCCCTCTGTAGAGTTTAGTTTTATGGGCTGGAATTTGTTTATTTATTTAAAGATTTGCTTACTTGAGAGAGAGAGAGAGAGAACCCATGTCTGTGCTCACAGGCTTGTGAACAGGGGGAGGGGCAGAGGGAGAGGGAAAAGGAGAGAAGCTGACTGCCTGCTGAGCCCAGAGCCCTACTTGGGGCTCCATCCCATGACCCTCAAATGACTGAGCCACCCAGGCGCCCCTTATGGGCTGGAATTTAAAGTTGTTGACGCACAATTTTGAACCAGTACAGTCCCTGTTGGCAGTGGTCAGTAGACTGCTGGGATTGGGGTGGTGGTTGTAAAAAATTAGTCTGGTGCAGGGCGGCATAACACACAAGAATAACTCTTCCTTTTGAAATATTTGGCAGGATTTCCAGTGTGCATGGACCCTGGAGCCAGACTACTTGGCTTGACTCTGGCTTCCAGTAGTGTATCAGGGAAGTTTCTTATGTTCTCAGTGCCTCACTTTCCTGACTTCTAATACCAGGATAATAATAATAACAACAATTTTATAGGGCTGCTCAGGGGATCAGCTGCTAATCTGTATGTATTAATTAGGGTAGTCTGAGCTGCTTTAGTAAATAATTCACCCTGAACGATGATTCAAACAAGATGGAAGTTATATTTCCTTTCTCACTTAGCAATCCAAGGAGAGTGTTTTAGACACTGAGGTGGTGTTCTTTCTTAGAGTCATTTAGGGACCACAGCATTAGCAACTTGTTTTTCCATCAACCTGGAGAGCATTGAACTCCCCTAAGCTGTCAAAGCTGGTGGCAGGGAAGTCCTGTTTATAGCCAGTGGGAGGTAGGGAATTTGTAGGAGGCACATGTCTCTTAAGGGCCTTAGCCCAGACTTTCTGCCTCTCACTTCCTTTCTCATTCCACTGGGGAGAACTTGATCATATGGCTTTATCTAATTGCAAGGAAGGCTGGGAAATGTGATTTAGCCATATATCATTCTCTGGAAAGCATTAGGAATAGGGCTTAGCAACAGTAAAGACTTACTTTTGTTGGGGGCGCCTGGGTGGCTCAGTGGATTAAGCCTCTGCCTTCAGCTCAGGTCATGATCCCAGGGTCCTGGGATCGAGCCCCACATCAAGCCCCACTTCGGGCTTTCTGCTCAGCAGGGAGCCTGCTTCGTCCTCTCTCTCTGCCTGCCTCTGTGCCTACTTCTGATCTCTGTCTGTCAAATGAATAAATAAAATCTTTAAAAAAAACCCTTACTTTTGTTGCTGATGACAATATAATATTCTTTTTATTTTAAGTGACAGTATATTCTTAATATATATTAATTCATTAATAGGATTCAGGAGAATCTATAAATCCTTGAAATTACATAAAAAGTTCTATATGGGTCTTTTTTGTTCTGGGGATTCCTGACACAGGTTTAAGAACCATTGCTTTTAAAAAAGTAAATGGTGGAGTTCTGATTGTCAAGCATAATTCATATAAGCAAGGTGTAGAAGGGTTTGGCCTAAGTCATCATTAAGGTCACTTCTCTCTGATTATCTGTGACTTAAAGAATTTACTGGAGTGAATTAAGTGCCTCATACTGAATTAGGTACTATGGAAGTTATAAGAAATTTTTAAACATTTCCTATCTTTAGGTTTATAAATTTTATTGGAAAGAAGAGTTGGGGGAAAGATGGAAGTAGATTTGGACTTGACCTTGAAAAAGTGGGTGGAATAGTTGGATTGGGAAAAGCCAAGAATGGGAGTGTCAGTTTTTTAAAAAAAATATTTATTTTTTTGACAGAGAGAGATAGAGAGAAATGCTAGTTTTTTTTTTTTTTTAAAGATTTTATTTATTTATTTGACAGAGAGAAATCACAAGTAGGCAGAGAGGCAGGCAGAGAGAGAGAGAGAGGAGGAAGCAGGCTCCCTGCTGAGCAGAGAGCCCGATGCGGGACTCGATCCCAGGACCCTGAGATCATGACCTGAGCCGAAGGCAGCGGCTTAATCACTGAGCCACCCAGGCGCCCAGAAATGCTAGTTTTGACATTATTTGTAGACTCATTATTCAGGAAACAGTAGATAGACTGATCCTTTTGAAAGAAGGAGCCAGGAATGATTCAAATCTGTAGTGCCAAGGAGACAAGTTATTTAAAGGTTGAGGATGAGACTTTTAAAACCTAACTTAGGTTTTTGCTCATGAATACAATTTTCCCAGCCTGTTTGTTCTCTTGACACTCCCTATGTTTTGGATTGCTGTCTATCCAACAACTTCTTAGTGGCATTTGGGAGGGTGCAGCTAGAGCTCAGAGACCGGCAGACCCTCATCTATTTTGCCAGTATAAAGTGAGTTCTGTATATTTTGTATCAAGGGTAGTCTTCAACCTCCTTCTTTTTTTTTTTTAAACACAAATGAAATACATTTTTATAGGAAGTGATGCTGAGAACTTTGTTCTTATAATTGAACAAAAATGAATTCAACAGTAGGACAATGTTACCTTGGATCTAATTGGTTTGCCATTCCTTTGAGGTTTCCAGAGGGGGAAATTCAGGAGATTAAAAAAAATGAATGTAAAATGTGAAGTTAGTGGGAACTCTATTCTTTCTACATGTCTCACCTATTCCTGAAGGCCTTTGTAAAGGCCAAGGTCATGATTTTGGTTTAACTGTAAAATTCTGAGAGAATGGGACCCCAGATGGGGAAGAGACAAGGGGCTGCAGAGGTAGGGGACTGAACCAGTGGGAAGCCTAACATGATATGAATAATGATAGGAAAGAGGCAGTGGGGAGAACCTGGCTGTCCCTAAAAATTACAGTTGGATTGAAAGGATGCTTATAGAGATGCTGAGAAGCCAGTAAAAGAATGATGAGCAAGACTTTCCCACTTCCTGTTTCATTAGTGCTTTGGATTCTCAGTGTCAGGTGTCTCCTGGATAGGGAATTAGTGAGTCCATAGAAGGGAAATATGTTAGGCGGGATAGGAAGTGTGATTAAGTCATTAATTAAGATTTTGATCAAAGAGAGGGGTAAGTTCACCCATTTTAGAGACTCATGTAGAGAATGGAAAGGTAGTTTCTGAAGGAAAATAACATCATTACCAACCTTCCAAGTATGAATTAACAGGAATCTAAATTTAATTCAGGGCATCAGTTTGTGAATTCTCTTGGAACTTCTAATCCTGTCGTCAAAAAGACTTGGCTTTTATCCCTCAGTGCTCAGTACTGAGTATTGGTATAAGGAATATCAATTAGCCTTGTTTGGTTTTTGGGTTTTTTTCCTCTTTATTTAAAACCAGGAGACTGTATTAGTCTAAATTTATGAAAGTAACAAATTAATGTAGACAAGTCAGACTGTATGTGAAAGTTTATACCAAAGATGGCCTAAGAGTATCTTAAATTTTATTTTATTTTAAATAAAATTGAATTTTATTTAGAATAAAATCTATTTGAATTGAAAATTTTTCAAAGAAATAAAAACTTAGGAAGTGAAAGTTTGGTTTTGCACATACAGATGTCTGAGACAGAATTGAAAAATTTTCAAAGAAATAAACTTAGGAAGAATGTGTGGTGCTGATTTACAGCATATTTTAGTTAATACAGGGATTCAGAATATTGGCTTAGAAATGTTGAGGGCTTATTGATTCTTCATTAAACCATGTAAAAACAGTTGCTAGCCATCAGTCACACAAGCTTTGTTTGCATTCTGTAATTGTCTGCAGGACCCTTGCTTACAAATACACTGTTTTTAAATCACTTAGCATAAGTAGTATCTAACTTTGATCTGCTTTCTTTTAAATATTGGCCCCCAATTTGGAAAGTAATGTCATATCCTTTCTGCTTCATAGTATATTCATTTTATATGGAATGGGTTCTTTAAAAAAATATGTGTTTTTTTCCCCCAGTTGTAACAAACCGTATTCATTTACATAGACAACCTTGAAAACACAAAAAAGTACACATAAAATAAAATTACTTATAACCCCTCCTTTGGAAATGGCTACTATTTCTATTTTGTTGTATGTTATAGTCTTTTCTATAAACTTGCATGATTTATTGATGAGAGTATTTTAATGTTCTTCATGACAACAAAATACTTGGAATGAAAAATGAAGCCCAGTCTAGTGTATAACATGTATTAAGTTGTGAATTGGTTTAAAGGAGATAGTCTTTATTTCATTTTTTTTTTCAAAGCAACTCAGATTGTGTCTGTATTTAACTTCCCAGTGGCACTAAAAGAGCATTTACCCTGTTTGATCTTTGCTAGAAGAAAGCAAGATTTTTTTGGTGAAATTTGCCAAACCTAGAGTTGTTCGTAGAATAGATACTGATTAAATGGTTTGAATGTAGTCTGTCCCTTTACGTTCTTTAGGAGAAATCTGTTCTGAAAATCAAAATTATTTTTTGGTATTAATTTTCCTCTTCAGCCTTGTGCTGGATGCCCATTTTATAGTTGGAGGAGATAAGATACAATCTTGTCTAGAAATGGTCCAGTATAGTAGAGGGATATTAATAGAAGCAAATGTTAGTTGAATACATTCCATGCAGTAAGTGCTGGAGAGAAAGAAATAAGAGGAGGTCTCTGGTCCTCAAGGAGCTCACTGTATAGCCTAATGGACAAGCAGCAGGTGGGTAAATGCACCAGAGTTGATGGCTTTTTCCTATGTAGTATAGTTACTTTTTGTCTTGTGCTTTTAAAAATGAGGGGCTTCTGGGTGGTTCAGTGAGTTGAGTCTCTATCTCTGGATTTCCACTCAGGTCATGATCTTGGAGTAGTGAGATCGAGCCCTGTGTCAGGCTCTGTGCAGGGCGTGGAGCCTACCTAAGATTCTCCCTCTCCCTTTGCCCCTCACCTCTAAAAAAAATTCCAGTTGAGTTAAGACCTTAAGAAATGATTTATGTGACAACCTAAATGAACTGATTGACTCAGAGATGAGTGAAGTGTCTATGTTGTCTGCTGACAGATGAAGGGTGGTTAGTATTATGGAATGTACTAAGTGTGGTGTATTATCAGTTGTTTCCAGAAACTGGTATCTTTTCCCTCAATAACTAATTTATGTATTAATATTCTGTAATTTTAATCTGCCTAAAATAAAATAAAACCTATACTTTTTGCCTCAAATGTACTGTAATTCAGTAAATGTTTATGGAATTGGATATAACCACTTGATCTGGCAGAGTTTTTCAGATCATGACCCAGCTATGTTCCCGGTCTTATCTCCCACAGCAGCTGCACATTTACCTCATATTCTAGCTAGACTCATCCTGAGCATGCCCTGGACTTCTCGGTCTTCATGTAAGATTTTTGCTGGTGTTTCCTTCATTTGAAGTATCTTTGACTTCTCCAGCCCATCTCCCACTCCTTATTTCTGCCTGCTGGAACAGTAATCATTCTTTTTTTATTCAGTCATTGAACAGATATTGAGGTAGTGTTGTGGTGACTTGGCTATATCAAGGAACAGCCTGGAGTTGATATTCAGGTGGGGGAGGCAAACGATAAATGTGTGTCTGCTAGTGATAAGGACTATGAAGAAAACTGAAGTAGGGTAAGGAGTATGGAGAATGATAGGGGTGCTGCTGTTTTTGATTTAACGACATTTGGATGGCTTTGCAGAGAACAGAATATAGGGAGGCATTGTTAGAAGCAGAGGGACCAGTTAGGTGTTATTTAGTCATTCAGGCGAGAGATGATGGCTTGGGCTAAGGTGAGAAGTAGTCTGATTCTGGATGTATTTCTAAGATGGAGATAACAGGATTTCATGATGTGGAATATGAGAGAAAGGGGAGTCAGAGATGATTCTGAGATTTTCATTCTGAAGAAATTATAGAGTGGTGGAGCTGCCATTAATTGAGATGGGAAGGCTGTGGAGAGCTGGTTCTGACAGGGAGGAGGTCAGGAATTTAGTTTTTGACATGTTATATTTGAGTATGTTAAGACCCCATATAATCCCTTGTCTAGTGGGAGAGGCTTATATTAAAGAAATACACGAATAAAGACAGTATATAATTACAATAAGGACAAGAGTAGGGCATCTTGAGAAGGAGTGATAGGAAATCTGATTAAATAGAAGCTGATTGGGGGTTCTCTTAGAACTGATGTTCGGATGAATGGTGATTAAGAGAAGAATGAGGAGACGAGGATTCCAGGCTAGAGGAATTGATATATGTGAAGGCTAGGAATATTCAAGAAATATTTTTGTTGGGCGCCTGGGTGGCTCAGTGGGTTGAGCCGCTGCCTTCGGCTCGAGTCATGATCTCAGGGTCCTGGGATCGAGTCCTGCATCGGGCTCTCTGCTCAGCAGGGAGTCTGCTTCCTTCTCTCTCTCTCTCTGCCTGCCTCTCTGCCTACTTGTGATCTCTCTCTGTCAAATAAATAAATAAAATCTTTAAAAAAAAAAAAGAAATATTTTTGTTTGAGGGTATGACTGCAATAGAGAGAACAAAACTGAGGTACAGGGTGAGATACAGATGAACCACATCATGGAGGTATTTGGAGGTCAGGTGAATTTTATCCTTCTTAAAAAGAGCAGGTCTCAAAATGATTTAGGCAAGGGAGTGCCATGATTTGATGTGCATTTTAAGATGAGTAGTCTGGAAACGGAATTGGAGAGGAGAGGCAAGAGTGGAAACAAGGCACATTATAGGGAGGCCATTGTAGTTGAGAAAGAGATGATGGTGGTTTGGATTAGGGTGGTGATGGGGAGAAGTGAGTGGATTTGAGATAAGTTTTGAAGGTGGAGTCAATAGGAAGATACTGAAGGAGATATGTGTGAGTTTCTAATCAGAATTGCTGATTGGTAGCCGTGCCTTTCGTTGAGATGGAGGAGGGGCAGACAGTGTTCAGGTTTTGACTTGATGAGTTTAGGTGACAGATGTCAAGTGGAGATGTCTAGTAGAAAGTTGGATATACAGATCTGATGTTCAGACTTGATACATATATATGATATTTATGGGGTATTTAACGTGTGTAAGATCATGCAGTGGACGAATTAGGAGTAGCAGGGAAAATGCTCAGGACCAAGTTCTGAGGCGCTCTCAACACTTGGGGGTGCAACATTAGACAAGAAACTGGAGAAGGAGAGCAAGGATCTGCAATAGGGCAGCATGGGAAAGAGGAGGACCATAGGAGCGAAGTACCACAGAAGCCAGGACAGGCTTTTAAGAAGAAGGGAGTGAATATTTGTGTCAAGTAAGATGAAGATCTGTTTGATTTATCCTCCTGGAAGTCATTGGTAACACTGTAGCAGCCTTGGTCTGTATGGTGGTCCCTTACTGGGGAAGCCAGAGGGGCATAGGCAGAAGAATGAGTAGAAACAAGAGCAGGGGGAAGTGTGAGGCCAGCTCTAATAAGGAACCTGGCAATGTACAAGGGATGGGTTGGTGGCCAGAAGGGGATACATGTTAAGGGGAGGGGTTTTTAAAAATTATGAGCTGAAAGAGCTACAATGTTGGAAGGAACACTACACCATCATGTTAGAGGGGAAAATATTTCCCATGGGAGTCCTCGTAATTCATTGGGATGCCTTTTTCACTGCGAGGAAAGTCTGTTTTGTGTATATTTAGAATAGATGTGCTTATTACCACTGACTGGTTTTTCTGTTGCATTTCCCAAATGCCTGAGCCAGAATGAATATATAGAAGAGTATTTCATACTTAATGGAAGTAATGTAAACATTTATGGGGTGCTTTCTATGTGCCAGACACTGTATTAACTGCATTACTTGTATTAACTCAATAAAATGTTTGCTGAAGGAATATACAGAAGCTTTTTTTCTTCCTTGCATAGGATTGATTCCAGAGGAAGCTGGTGGGAAAAAAAGAGAGATAATGTGTACTTGGGGAAAAGCAGATTTTTATTAAATTCACAGAAATCTTCGTACAGGAAACCAGAGAAATAGAATATGATGCTAATGACTGGGCTCAGTTCATACTGATTTAGTGCCTTAAGACTGTTATTTTAAATAGAAATGAAGATTTACTTTTTCTTCTTGCACAATAGAAAAGAACGAAGGGAAAGTCCACAGTTGTGTCCTGTCCCTGAGTGTGTGGCTTGACGGCCAGTGGAATGAAGAGTTGCAGTCACAGTCTTGATGACTCATTAGGGACTCCTGTGCTAGATCATAGTGTTGCCTTGGTGTTGCTTGTGAAGGTTCTTTCTAGCGATTCGAGATCCCAAAGACAGGGGGAATGATGGTTGACTTGAAGTATCATTTGTATTCCCTTTGTAGGCATTAAATAGTCTATTTCGGAGCTGAAGATGGTTAGAAATAGTATTTCAAGTAGGCAGTTGAGTTGTCATTTGGAAGACTGGATCTTTGTTTCATTGTTGTCATGCTGTGGTGGTTAGGAACATGGACTCTGGGCCCATATAGACTATTTCAGTACTAGTGCTGCCTTTCACTAGCTGCCTTCAGGTCTCCACTAGGGCAATATTAACTACTACTTGGGCTTTTGTAAAGATTAAAAGAGTTAATACAAGAAAAAAACCTCAAAGTCTGACATATAGCAAGCATTGTTTGCTTATTATTATTCCATGGGCCTCTGGAATGCAGAGTTAAGACTGTATTGGCTCATGGTTATTTTATTTTGTTGTTATTTTTAAAAATTTAATTAATTAATTAATTAATTTGAGAGAGAGGCAGAGCTAGCAATGGAGATAGTGAGAGAGAGAGAGGAGAGAGAGAGCATATGAGCAGGGAGGAGAGGGAGAAGCAGGCTCCACAGTCACCACGGAGCCTGACGCAGGGCTCAATTCCAGGACCCCCAGATCCCGACCTGAGCCAAAGGCAGACACTTAACCGACTGAGCCACCCAGACACCTCTCATGCTTAGTTGATGTGTTCAGTATATGTGGTTTCAGTTTCCAGGATATTACTAAGAGAAGCATCTGCCAGGGTGCCACTACAAAAAAAAAATAGGCGGGGGGAACTTACCATTCTTTATCAGAAGAGTGTATATTTAGTGTAAAAAAAAAAAAAATCCAAGATTAGACTCGAATTTATTCCTGAATTAAATGAACCATGATTCTGTTGACACTTTCTAGATGACTAAAGGACATTCGGTTGGACTCTGCCGTCTTAGACTCTGCCTCAGCAGCTTTCTGGACTAGTAGGTAAAGCTTAAGGGTCTATTATTAGTAAGAGTGGTTTTCTTTTTTCTTCCTTTCTGTTCTAGTGAGCGCATAAAAGAAGTAAAGAGGAGTAATCTGTGGCTTGTAGGATCTAGTGGTTCTGCAGAAGTACTTTGGAATTATGGATTTGCCATAATGGCTCCTTGTGCTACTACATTGTACTATTCCTTGATTTTTGTGGTATTGACTTATAAAGTTAAGCAGGTCATATATATATATATATATATATATATATATATATATATATATT
This sequence comes from Mustela nigripes, assembly GCF_022355385.1. Lineage (NCBI taxonomy): Eukaryota > Metazoa > Chordata > Mammalia > Carnivora > Mustelidae > Mustela > Mustela nigripes. Next base: position 17,892,273 of record NC_081570.1, read on the forward strand.
TAAAAGATTTTATTTATTTATTTGAGAGAGAGACAGTGAGAGAGAGCATGAGCAAGGAGAAGGTCAGAGAGAGAAGCAGACTCCCTGTGGAGCTGGGAGCCCAATGCGGGACTTGATCCCGGGACTCCAGGATCATGACCTGAGCCGAAGGCGGTCGTCCAACCAACTGAGCCACCCAGGCGTCCCGAGCAGGTCATATATTAACTGACATTTGTGTAATGCTTTCTTTATGGGAAATACAGAAATGTTTAGGAGAGATTAGGTTCTTTCTACTTAATTTGTAGCAGAAGAAATGGAGCTAGTATAGATTGACAGGTTAGTCAATCTATTTATGCTTAGTAATTTTTAAGGGGTAAGAGTAGAGAGAGTTGAAGTCTCCTAATTCTTAATTTATTTCTAGACCCTGAGATTGTTGTTGTTGTTTTAAATTTTTACTTTGTACCATAATGGGATGATAATCAAACTTTAAAACGTTAGCATGGCTGTAATTGATGGGTGATACAAGGATCGTAAACTGATTTTAAAACACTTCATTTTATGATAATGCTTTAAGCTTCTTGAAATTGCTTAATTTGGGGCGCCTGGGTGGCTCAGTGGGTTAAACCTCTGCCTTCAGCTTAGGTCATGATCTCAGGGTCCTGGGATCAAGCCCACATCGGGCTCTCTGCTCAGCAGGGAGCTTGCATCCCCCTCTCTCTGCCTGCCTCTCTGCCTACTTGTGACCTCTCTGTCAGATAAGTAAATAAAATCTTTAAAAAAAAAAAAAAAGATTGCCTGGTTGGGTAACATATTTAAAAAAAAAAAGAAACTACTTAATTTATTCCTGTATAAAATAGAGTACACTGATAAATGAAAATGAAGAGTAAGTTTTTGTTTTTCTATTAAAGTCAGAATAAAAGTTATAAGTTAACAGCATTACGGGCTTACTCTCTCTGGTCCAAGCACAGTGTGCCAAACCCTTTAGGCGTTAGTTAATTTAGTCTTCCTACAAACTTTGAAATAGGTACTGTGGATACTATTTTACATGTGAGACTTACAGAGGTCATTCCTTCTGTGTGGTCGTGGGGGCGAGTAAGTAGCAGAACTGGGATTTGTACCAAGGTCTTTGTCATCCAGAGCCTGACTCTTAACCACTAAGAGCTTTTTTATTTGTTTATATCCTTTTTCTTTATTTGAAACTCAAATGTTTATCTAAAATAGTTTTGTTTTCACTCTTAGCTGTATTCAGTCACTCTGAAAAATAAAAAATAAAAACTTTTGAGACTGTTTAAGGGTATTCCTAAAACATACTAACAATTAACGAGTCTAGATGGTTCGTTAATTGAGTTCGGTTGCTTTCAGTTCTCTTAGTTAGATTTGAAAGGAAACTGTAAAATTTCCATGACCTCACCTCTGTGCATTTTTGGGGCCAGGTTAATTAGTATTTCATAAAGTTCTTTAAAGGGTATATTTATAAACTTGTTAAGGAACTTGACTGATACATCACATATTTGATTTTAGGATCGTTTTACAATTTATAAGTGTCAAAGCAGTCCAAGTTTAACAGAAATAACATACCAAATTGTTAATATTTTCTTTGTGTTCCTTTTTAAAATTCTTTTTCTTTTTTTTAACCTCTCCCTTTAGAGGAGCCTACACTAGTCTTTGCATTGTTGATTTAAAAAAAAAAAGAAAAAAGCAAGGAAGTTTCTTTTTGTAGAGAGAGGAAACGGCTGTTAGTTTGGGACTTTATCCATATTAGGTATAAACTAAATATAGAAGTGTAATCCATGGTGAGGTCACATCTATGAAGTTTCTTAAGCAGAGCTAATGAGATCAGCCAGTGCTTTTGGATCTGGGTTTTTTTGTTTGTTTGTTTCACTTTTTTTTTTTTTTTTAAACTTTTGGATCACTTAAAAAGGGCACCAAACTGTTTAGTCCTATGGTCTGTCTTCCTTTGTCTGTTAAAGAAAAACCAAACAGTTTACAAGGAATCTTTAAGACAAACGTACACACACAAATTCTTTCTGTATGAAGAAGAGTTGCTTATCTCCTTTTTGTGGGAGGTTATAAATAGGTTGGTTTCTTTAGTTTCTTGATCCTCTTGTCATTTTCCTATCCCCAAATCTCTCTCTCTCTCTCTCTTTTTTCATATCTGTAACTCTCTCTCTTTTTTAAGGTGGCTTTATCCCTACATCTTTTTTCACTTGTATCTTTACTGCGTGAGACTAGATTGCTTTTGTCTTTTGTGAGATTAGCATTTTCTTGTCTTTTTTTCACTTTTTAACCATGAAGTCAGATTTCAGTGTGGTCAAGTGGTAATAGGACTCTTCTGATGGGTTGGTAACAGATACTGTAGAACAGAATGAAGGAATAAATCTGTTTCTGGCCAAAGCACTTGTTCTCAAATAAGAACTCTTAAAAGCCCCCTGGAATACTCTTACTGACAACCACTGTTTTCAGCTTTTGAGCTCCTCAGAGCTCTTTGCAAGCTTGCCAGAGTGTTCAGGCACTTAGGACTGTGCTATGTTTCTGAAGAGAAGAACTATATACCTTTATGGTATATTTTACTCTAAATCTTTTGGAGTACCCCCAATTCTGTAAGAAGTTTAGCTTAACATATAATTTCAGGGGTTTTAGTTCAAGAAAACTAATGCTCTCCGAAGTTTTAGCTCCTTCTCTGACCTTGTTGCTCCCTCCGCAGAGCAAATCCTTCCCACTCTTTGTCTGGAGCTTTGTGCTTTTGCCTATTCTGCTGTTCATCTGAATCATTTCTCATCCTTTCTTTGTTTCAGGCCAGAGTGTAAATTCTAGGAGATCAGGGATCAGGGACTATTTTCTTCATCTTTTATATTTTCCACCCAACATAATCTCATTACCTAGTAGAAAGCTCAGTAATTGAGTAAATGTCTATTAGAGTTTTGGGGCAAATTGATATGTGAAGTCTGGGGACAGATGCATGTAAGAGAGTCTTAAGGCTGTTTTTGGTGTTGGCTTCTGTATTGCCTCATAGTAAAACACCAGAGATAAAAATAGTATTCAGTTATTGAACTGGAGACATGTAATTTGGGTTTTATGTCTGGTGCTCACTAGATAGCCATTGATCCAAACTTAATAACAGATGGGTTTAGAGGTCTAGAATCTTCAAATTACATAACTGGAAGACCAGGTTCAAGTAGTTGTTCTCATCTATACAGTGGGTGTGTTTCTTAGAACTAATGTCCAGTCTAGTCCAGATATATTTTAATGTACCTAAGTAGCCTTAGTCATGGGTGTTTAGGTCCAGACAGAAAATTGAGACTTGTTATTTAAAAGTCATATCCAGATAATTAAATTCATAATTAGATGCAGTTTATTAGAAAAAAAATGTAAATGGAAGTAATAAAAATTTTCAGTGATAATGCAGTTTGTCAATGAAATGAAGAATATTTCTTTTTTTTTTTTAATTTTTTTTTTATTTAATTTTTTTTTTTAAAGATTTTATTTATTTATTTGAGAGAGAGACAGTGAGAGAGAACATGAGCGAGGAGAAGGTCAGAGGGAGAAGCAGACTCCCCATGGAGCTGGGAGCCCGATGTGGGACTCGATCCCGGGACTCCAGGATCATGACCTGAGCCGAAGGCAGTCGTCCAACCAACTGAGCCACCCAGGCGCCCATAAATGAAGAATATTTCAAGAGTGAATTCTTGGACTGGAAATGTTTTATTTTTCAAATGAACTACGTGAAAAATAAAGGGAAGATTTTGTTTGTTGTGTCTAAAATAAGACAGATACAGAACTATTTTTTCTAGGTTAGAATTTGCCTATTTTTCATATTTAAGGCCCCTGTGTGTTGAAATAGCAAGTAAGCATTTCAGTAATAAACATACATCTTGTACTGTTCAGATATTTGAAATTTATTTTAGACCAGCTAAGAACTCTAAATGTTATCTTTTCACAGCTGCAGTACATTGTTGAGGATGTTATTTAAGAAATTTTTTTGTAAATATATTTTAATAAACATAGATAATCCAAAATAAAATACCAGAGAAAAATTCACTCTTTCCTATGTTTATTGACTGATAATATTTTATATTAAAATTCTATAGCATTTTATGTTTGTTTGGTGCCGATACCTATGATTCTATACATTTTTATGACTGTAGTTTTTCATTGTTCATTGTTATTGTTAATCCACTGTTCTTAGTTATTTACAGATCCAAAATTTACCTATTAAACAGTACTGTGATGTGTGTCTTTATAGCTGATTCTCTGTGCATAACCATGTCATGTAATTATGTTTTTAGAGTTGCTCTCATATCTTGTTTATCCTCTGAATTCTTTATTTTGATTTTGTTTACCTAAAGTGTAAACTCTTGAAAAAAAAAGAACTTCCTGGAGAATTTAGATTTTTTATAAAGGGAGAATTTGGAATTTTGGTCCTGTGGCTGAACGCTTAGTGGAATATCTATATCTGGGAACTTGTTGATGAAGAGAAATACCTCTCACCTACTAAAACCGGGTAGCTGCCATAAACACAGATTGGTAAGGAAGTTTTCTTTCATCCTAGGTCTTTTTCTGAGTCTAGTTTATAGTACAGCGTGTATATTTTTAAACTACCCTTAGGGAAAGTGGCCGCTGGGCTTTGACTTGCATAAGAATTTTACCCCCTGCTCCCCCAGTGTATTTGTCTTTGGCTGATAAAGGAAAACTCTGGAAGTTAATGAATTTATCTTTGGTTAGAAGATGTTAAAAGAATGAGTCTTAGACAATGGAAAAGTTAAAGATATATTTTTTGTATGTGAGCAGAGTGCAAGTAACTAGTCATAAAGAGCATATATTTCTTTTTTTTAGTAATTTGGTTAAGATTTATCTATTTAGATTTATTTATTTATTTATTTAAAAGAGTATTTATTTGTTTGTTTTAGAGAGCAAGAGAGAGTGTGCTGGGGATGAGTGAGGGGAGAGGAACAGAGGGAGAGGGAGAGAAGCAGACCCAGTGTGCTGGGTGCACACTGATATGGGGCTTGATCTCACAACTCTGAGATTATGACCTGAGCCAAAATTAAAAGTAAGATGCTTAACCAACTGAGCCACCCAGGTGCCCTGAGCATATATTTCTTTTATGTTCTTGAGCATAGTTATAATAACTGCTTGAAAGTCCTTTCTTGCAAATTACAGTGTTTGGGTCAGCAGAAGATGTGTTTCCTTGATTATTTTTTCTTTTGAGAATGGGTTGTGTTTTCCTGTTTCTTCCTGTGGAGAATGCTTTGGATTGTATTCTGGATATTGTGAGTGACAAGTTGTAGAATCTTTGGATTTTGTTATGTTCTTCTGAAGAGTATTGATTTTGCTACTCTTTTTTTTTTTTTTTTTTTTTAAAGCAGGTAATTAAGTCACCTGAACTCAAACTGCAGCACTCTTGCCCCTGTGGTGGTGGCATCTCAGATTTCAGTTCAGTCCTTTTAGCTGTCCTGCCTGGAATCTGTACTGTGCTTATGTATGTCAGGGATCAGCTAGAGACTTGGGCAGAGTTTTATTCAGATTTTAGGACTCCTGTCTTTCACTCTCTTTTTTATGGTCTTCTACTTTATTTTCCAGCGGCAATGGTTGCTCTGAGTGCTGTTCTTCAAACCAGCAGAACTGTGGATTTTCCATTGGAATTTTAGTTGCCCTGCATGGCACAAGATGAAAAGATAAACATTGGGAAAGTTGTCCAGCATTTTCCCCTTCTTCCAAATGTCAGTTCGGTCCCTTCCAACATTTGCCTGCTTTTGTTTACTCACCAGTGCCGTCAAATGGTTGCTTTGGTCTAGGAGTTATTCTTGTTAGGCGGGCAGAGGATCGATCATTGGGAACTTTTTTGCCATACCAGAAATCTCAAATTGTTCATTTGCTTTTACTTTCTACAAAGATTTTAAAAGTAAGTTCTGTACCTAGTGTGGGGCCTAAACTCGCAACCCTGTGATCAAGAGTCATATGCTCAACCAACTGAGCCAGCCAGGTGCCCCTTGCATTGTTTTTTAAAAGTTGACCTTATAATTTTAGAATGGTTTTAGATTTATGGGAAAATTGCAAAGGCAGTACAGAGAGTTCTTAAACTGATTTTAGATGAAAAAAAAATTTTTTTAAGATTTTCTTTATTTGAGAGAGAGAGAGAGAGAGAGAGCGCGCACCTGAGTGTGATCGAGCTCACGAGTTGGGGGGAGGGGCAGCAGGAGGTGGGGAGAGGGACAGGCAGACTACCCACTGAGCACAGAGCCTGAAGAGGGGCTCAATCCTGGGACTCCAAGATCATGATCTGAGCTAAAGTCAGAGCTACCCAGGTGCCCCTAAATGAAAATATTTCCAAAATATATTAATGCTTCCTTGACTTCTTAAAATGCTGAATTTAACTGCTGACTAATGCCAGCATTCTGATGAATTCTGTAATGTGGCAATGACCTGGGGAACTGTTGAGGTATGGAAGACTATTTTTGCCCTTCTGCTAAGTGGCCTCAACTGTTATGCTTTTTGGATCTAGATCTGTTTTGTGTGTGTGCATGTGTGAGATGTGTGTGTGTGTGTGTGTGTGTGTGTGTGTGTGTGATTTCTTCCCTTGCCAGCTTAGCTCTGTTGATGCAGCCCCTACTTTTCTGTTGTAATCTGTTGTAGTTTGGTAAGCCAGACAAACTTGTTCAAATAAATGTGGAATAAGACTAAATCTTTCCTGAGAGCTTAAATGTCAAGTTGATGAGTCCAGGTATACGACCTTCAGATTTCAAAGATTTAGTACAAAGAATGTAGTTATTTTTCATGTCAATTACATGTTGAAATTATGATACTTTATTTTTTTAAAGATTTTAAAATTTATTTATTTGATATAGGCACAGCGAGAGAGGGAACACAAGCAGGGGGAGTGGGAGAGGGAGAAGCAGGCTTCCTGCTGAGCAGGGAACCTGATGTAGGGCTTGATCCCAGGACCCTGGGATCATGACCTGAACTGAAGGCAGACACTTAACTGACTGAGCCACCCAGGTGCCCCTTTTCTTATTTTTCTTTTTAAAGATTTTATTTATTTGAGAGAGAGAGAGCACAAGCAGGGAAGCGGCAGGCAGAGGAAGAGGGAGAAGAGCGAGAGAAAACACAAGCAGGGGAAGAGGCAGGCAGAGGAGAGAGAGAAACAGACTCCCCGTTGAGAAGGGAGCCCAATGTGGGGCTTGATCCCAGGACTCTGGGATCATAACCAGAGCCAAAGGCAGACGCTTAACCAACTGAGCCACCTAGGTGCCCTGAAATTATGGTATTTTAGATATATAGAATTAAATATTTAAATTAATCTCACCTGTTTCTTTTTTACTTTTAAAAAAATCTGGCTACTAAAAATTTTGAAATAACATTTGTAGATTACTTTATATTGAATGTAGTTCATGTAATTTATTTTACTTGGTGGTTGTACCATAAAATCATGAGATTAGGCAGGTAAGATTCAGCATCTCTTTCTCACCTTGGTGTAAGAAATTGTAAAAGTGATTGATAGAATGGACATCAGACATCAGACTTCAGTTCTCCTGCTCCTCAGTTGTATGACCTAAGGCAGGTTCCTAAGGCGGCTTTAAAATCTGTTTCCTGGGGCACCTGGGTGGCTCAGTGGGTTAAGCCTCTGCCTTCCGCTCAGGTCATGATCCCAGGGTCCTGGGATTGAGCCCTGGGTCAGGCTCTCTGCTGGTCGGGGAGCCTGCTCCCCCCACCCCCACCTGCTGCTCTGCCTACTTGTGATTTCTCTGTCAAATAAATCAATAAAATCTTTAAAAATAATTCCTCACTTTATCTGATTAAAAAAAAATCTGTTTCCTTATCCAAAATATGAGGGAAACAGTATCTAACTTCTTATGGTTATTGTGAGGATTAACATATATAAAACATTTTCATAATAGTGCATATCAAGTGAGAAGTAAACTGCTGAATTAAACAGTAGCTGTTAACTTGTTTCTAGGCCACTTTGGTGACATTTTCATTTGTTGTATTTGATTCCCATAGAGAGTAGAATCAAGGTTGATCCAGGCAGAAGAAAAGGGTTCTACTTTTGGTTATCTTTTTTTTCCTTTATTGTCAGTCAGTATTTTTAATTATATATGACATATAATTTGCTCCAAAGAGATAAGAAACTTTGTTCCTCCTTAGGCTTTTGATGGGTGAATATAACTTAAACATTCTGGCAGAACTTGTTTTTGTTATGGTTCTGTTGTGCTTAGATGGAAAGTCTGGTCATTGTATATCTGACACTTTGTTTTAACAAACAACTCTAGCTGAGACATTTCAGATTTTATTTGAGTATAGATTAGAGTGTTTGTTTTCATTTTCAGCTTATGTTTCAAGTATGTAACAGTACAAAAATACTCAATAGAATCTTTCTCAACTGTCATTCATTCCCTACTTTATTTAAGCTAGTCATTTTTGAGTGATTACTTTGCATTCAGCATTTTTTCAAGCAGTATGAAGAATTCTAAAGAAGTTCTGTCATCTTTAAGCAGTTTAGTATCTTGGCAGTGGTTAAGGACAGGAATAAGATTGTCATGTGTAAACATTTTTTTTTTTAAAGATTTTATTTATTTATTTGACAGACAGATCACAAGTAGGCAGAGAGGCAGGCAGAGAGAGAGTGGGGAAGCAGGCTCCCTGCTGAGCGGAGAGCCTGATGCAGGGCTCGATTCCAGGACCCTGAGATCATGACCTGAGCGGAAGGCAGAGGCTCAACCCACTGAGCCACCCAGGCGCCCCCATGTGTAAACATTTTGAACATTTATCTTCTTTTATAATTTTCTTAAATCCTCTGCCCACCAAAAAAAAAAAAAAAAAAAAAAAAAAGGAAAAGCAAAACAGTACAGAGGTGTATAAAGTTAATACTGTCCCCACCTCTCCTAACGTATGTCGTGGGGTCAACAATATCAATTTTGGTTTGTAGCCTTTCACACTTAAGAACTGGTTTTAAGTCAAGGGGGTAGTTGTACGGTTATCTTTTGAAGGGATTTCTCTGTTATCCAGCAGAGTATAGGCATACCCTGACCCCTGTTTTTTTTTTTTTTTTTTAAAGATTTTCTTTATTTATTTGAGAAAGAGAGTGAGAGAGGGAGAGAAGGGGAGAAGGTCAGAGGGAGAAGCAGACTCCCTGTGGAGCTGGGAGCCCGACCCAAGACTTGATCCCGGGATTCCAGCTCATGACCAGAGCTGAAGGCAGTCACTTACTCAACTGAGCCACCCAGGCGCCCCGCCACCCCTGTCTTGAGGCTCTCCTTTACCCAGTTACTCAAACCAGTAATCTGGGGGTTGGTTTCTTTCTTTCCTTCACTTTCCACATGTAAATCCTCACATCCTCACAAGTCTTTAGGATTGTACCCTCCCAATTCAATTTAACCCATGCATTTCTTTCTAATTGCATTGCCTCAAATTCAAGCCACATTCCAAGTCTCCCAGTGTACATTCTTTGCCAGCTCCATGTCCGCAGCCTGTTCTCCATATGGTAGCAAGTGTTATTATTTATTGTCTTAAAATGGAAGTTGGATTTTGCCCTCATATGCCCCTGCCCTTCAGTGGTATCCCATTACCCCATTCTCTGGCATTTCCCCCAGGCTCAATGAAGTCGTGAAATTGTTCTCTACTTAGCACATACTTTTTACTGAGCATTTAACCAGATGCTGGGCAGTATTTCAAGAGATTGTCCTTTTAACTCATTTAATTTCCTGACTATGAAGTAGGTAATCCCCATTTTACATATAAGGAAACAAAATCCCAGAGAGCTTAAGTAGTGTACCAGGCATCACACAGTAGGTTAGGTAGAATATCAAAGAAGACACTGCTTCCAGAGTCCTTGTTGTTAACCATTGTATTAAATGATTTCCTTCTGTACGGTAGGCACTTGGTGAACATTTCTTAAATAAGTGAGTAAATGTTCCCTCTGTAAGCATAAAATTCAAATTCCTTAATTTGGTCTGGAAGATCTTTCATGATCTGGCCCCTGCCAATAGTGCTTTCTCTCGTACTCACACTGGCTCTTGCACAGCTGACTCCTTCTCATTCTTTAGGTCTAAGAGATCTTTTATGTCATCTTCTCTAAAGTAGGTGCTCCTTATCCTTATTCTTACTTTGTTTTGCTTTTGGCACTTACTATAGTATATGTTTTTAAATTGATATATTATCTGTTTATTCCATAAAAATCTAAATTTCATGAGGTGTCAGGTCTTATCTGACAGTTGTTTCTCCAGTGCCAACTCCCAGTGTTTGGGAGACAGGAGGCAGGAGGTCCTCAGTAAGTATATGTTGTGTGTGGAATAAATATGCCTGGATCCTGGGCAAGGGGTTCCTGTTTCTGGGAGCTGTCCCATAAATGAGGAAGAGAGCCCATAGCTTGAACATCAGTGGCAAGAGCTACCCAGCCCACTGAAATTCCAGAGCAAAGTCTAAATGGCAGTCTGTAGAAAATAGAATTAATTATAAGCAAACCTGAGCCCCGAGTGGCTATTCTATCTCCTTTAACTTATGTTGAGAACTGTGTTTTTTCTTTCTTTACCGAATAAATGTTTTTATTCTTCCTGCTACTCATAACTGGAGATACATGGTGAGGATGATTTATGATTGTGAAAAACAGAAAACTCTACCTCAAATTGTCTTTAGCTGCCAAGGAAACATATATAATATGAAATAGATCTGGGTTGGGCTCCCTTCTTTGCAATTCTCTTGGCTCTGTTGTTTTTTGGTGTTGGGTGCAGCCTCTGGCTTCGGTCACATTGGCCACAGCAGCCGCAGGTTTCATTCACATCCAAGGATTTCCTCCTCTGGAATCTTTGTCTTAAGAGCAAAGACTGGGACTGGATCTCATCACCGAGTCTTGCTGCTTATCACTGGCAAGAGGAATGGAACTATCATGGCTGACTTAGACTTAGAATCAGTCCAGATTAATTCCAGCTTTGGAGATTGGGTCATCACACATTGTGTCCCTTGAGGAAGGGTGAACAGATCAAAAGTGGGAGTTCTAGCAGCAATAAAAAGTGGGAGAATGGGTGTTGGGCAGGCAACTCTCAGAGTTTGTTATAGTGGCTTCTGTGGTTTGTTAGCTCTGTTCCAAGTTCACCTGGAGAACTAATTTAAATTTTTGAGAAGCCTTAATCTGAAAGGTTTGCCTTTTTTTTTTTTTTTTTCCCTATAGTGATCACCTGGAGTTTTTTGTAATTCCTGAGGCTTTCATTGTTAGCAATCAATAGAAAGCTAATACGTAGTAAGGCATCTGCAGCAGATGAGGTCTTATGGGAAGGTTAAAAAAAAAAAATGTATGCCATCACAGTGAAGTGACAGTCTAGCCCAGGAGATACAGTGCAGGGATATAAACAGTAAAGTAATAATACACTGTAACCATTTAAGAGATCACAAGACAACTGAATATTAATTGTTAAATAAGTGGCACAGGCTTGCTGTTGCTTGAAGTTTGTAGAGGCAGAATCTTGAGCTCCACCCTAGATCTACTGAATCAGAAGTTGCATCCTCGCAAGATCTTCTGATGATTTGTGTTGATCTCCGAGTCTGAGAAGCCAGAGTAGAAGTTGAGCGGACATGTGACTGGTTTGGGCCACAGTGATCTAGAAAGGTTTCTTTGAGGTGAGGCTTGAACTTCACCTGAAGGACAGGGACAGCAGTGGGTATTTCTGTGGGAGAAAAGGAGATTTGAGTCACAGAAGTGTCCAGGTTCATGTGGCCCATTGTACAGGACAGATGGGAGGGGATAATGGAATCATGGTACAGGGTCCTCAAGGACGTGGGTGGGTGAGTCATCTTGGGAAAGGAGAATTGAGAACTTTTGCAAAGATCTAATTTTAAAGACTATTGTACATGTTTACAGGCTTCTTTTTATAGTTAGTTCAATTCTCAGCTGCATTAGGTTACTGAATCATAATTTGGTCATTTACTAATGGAAACAGAACTGAGAAACTACAGGAAAATGAATTCTTTCACATTCTCGACAGGTTTAATTATCTACAGTTGTAGGTGGAAGAAGCTTAAAAAACAGAGCTGTATCGCTAAAACAGGACATTTAGCTAAGACTAAATTGTGGGCTAACTTGTGTATTTTAGTGATTTCCTCCAACAGTCTTCAAGTAACCTTGAGTCTTGATGACTTTAGTAATTACTATAAATTTTATTTTATATGGTTAAGCACAGTTATCTTTGTCTTATACTTTTAGTTGCTCTTTCCTTTTTTTATATTTGAAAATAAAGTAAAGTGAAAGGACATATATTTGAATAGTTTTGAATGATTCCTCAGTTTGGTGATTAAGACTAAAGCAAGATAACATTGAGTTTCCTGTTAACAGCTGAATTACTAACTCAGAGGAGGAGCCATGGCAAACTCTTAAAACTGAAACTCTCAAAAGCGTGATTTATTGGGGGATATTTATGACACTTTCGAGAAAATATTAAAGTGTTATTTCAGTTGTTGGGAAATGTGGCTTCTTTTTTTTTTTAGGTTTTATTTCCAGGTAATCTCTACACCCAACATGGGGCTCAAACTCAGAACCCCGAGATCAAGAGTCACATGCTTCACTGACTGTGCCAGCCAGGTGCCCCAGATGGGGAATGTACTTTGAGTTATACTGTATCTTATATTGAGTTTCATTTTTAGTGTGTTTTCATATTCTTAAATTACTCAGATTCAACTTTGTAGAACATAGGTAATACAAAGGTGGGAACCATGCCTTTTCTTATTCATCACTGATCTCCAATATTTAGTGTAGGTAGGGCCTTACATGGTTGATGGATGATTAAGAAATATAAAAAATTTTAATTTAAAAATACTGATTTTTTTATCTGTCCTTGGAGATAATATATAACTGGTACAGTAAAAATGAGTTATAATTAGAAACTATTCATACAGAAGTAGAAATTAGATGAATATAAAAACTAGTAATTTGGAAATAATTTTACACTTTCAAGTTGTAAGAATAAGAACAGTACAGAAACCACCCAGTTTACCTATTAACACATTACCCCATTCACTTTATTATTTGCTCTTTCTTTTGAAGTTGCACACACTGTATTCCCTAAGATTAGGAATATGTATCTGGTATCACAAAATTATAATTACCAGCTTCTGTAAAGCAATCTTCAACCCCCCACCTCTTTCCCCAGACCACTCCCCCACCCCTGCTGCCCTTCCAGAAGAGAAAACTAAAAGGCCAAAATGCTTAGGTGACTTACCCAAGTGTAAAGTTCCATGGTTTCTAAGTGGAAAATCCAGTCTGTTTTTCAAGTCAGGTGTTGGTCCATGTCCCTAACATCACAGAAGAATCTTTTTTTTTTCTCCTGACAAGTCCAATCATTTAGTAATATAATAATTAAAATTTGTAATTGTTCTTCTAAACCAGTTACAACCATCCCACAGAATAAAAGACTTGATCTACAGAGGGATCTTTGTCACCATAATGTCCTTAACATTATATTTGGCAGTAAGATAAGCCCTTAGAATGGTTATTGTTACATTGTTTTGCTTCTGCTTCTTAGTTTGTATAAATAAGAATGGTCTTGATTTTGAGTGTCTAGGTGTTTTTGTTTTGTCATTAGATTTTTATTTGAGCAAGCGAGAGAGTACAGGCTGGGGGAGGAGGGGAGGAGCAGAGGGAGAAAGGAGAGAAGCCTCTCCCACCAACCATGGAGCCCCAAGTGGGGCTCAATCCCAAGACCTTCAGATCATGACCTGAGCCTAAACTAAGAGTCGGTCCCTTAGCCAATGGCTTAACTGACTGAGCCAGCCAGGTGCCCTTGAGTGTCTAAGTTTTAAGGGCTTTTAGGTTCCTTTGGTTTAAGTTTCGATATATCCTGCATTGAGGACAGATAGAGTAGTATTCCTTTAAAGTAAGAGAGGAGGCTGTTATTTACCAAAACTGTGTCTAACGAATGGTGACCGGGTTGCTGGTCTACAAAGAGCAGAGTCCGGAAGGCATCACGAGGAATTCAAGTTCAAAGTCTGACTGTGGAGTAAACTTTCCAGTCTTTATTTTTGGCATATTTTTCCTCTGTGTAAGTATTTACCAAAGTGTAGTCTGTCCACCAAATGCATCAGAATTAGAATTGCTTGAAGTGCTTGTTAAAAATGCAGACTCCTGGACCCCACCAAAGACATACTGAATCCAGATGTCTGGAGGTGAGGCCTGATAATCAGTATTTTATTTTAATTTTGTATTTATTAAAGATTTATTTATTTTATTTTATTTTAATTTTTTTTAAAGATTTTATTTATTTATTTGACAGAGAGAGATCACAAGTAGGCAGAGAGGCAGGCAGAGAGAGAGAGAGGAGGAAGCAGGCTCCCTGCTGAGCAGAGAGCCCAATGCGGGACTCTATCCCAGGACCCTGAGATCATGACCTGAGTCGAAGGCAGCGTCTTAACCCACTGAGCCACCCAGGCGCCCCTAGATTTATTTATTTTAGAGGGAGTGTGTGTGTGTGTGTACACGTACGTGGGGGTGGGAGGGAGCAGGGAGCCTGATATGGGGCTAGATTCCAAGACCCTGCGATCGTGAACTGAGCTGAAGGCAGACACTTAACCGACTGAGCCACCCAGCTGCCCCTGTCACTTTTGTTTCACATTATTCATATGTTTGGGGTGGAAGACTTTTGTTTGCTTGCGTTTTATTTTTTATTTTTTATTTTTTTGAAATGAAAGATTCATGTGCGTAGTACAAATATCAAAAAGTGTGAAAGGGTTCTAAGCCCCTGTATTTGTTAACTCCTTTGGTTCCCATCAGCAGTCCAACTAGGTAGGTCATCTTATTGTTGCCATTTTGTGGAAGAGGAAAACTGGGCCCAGAGAGGCTGAATCACTTTTTCAAAGTCACACAGCTAGGAAGTGGTGGCATTCTGTGGGTGTGGCTCTTAGTTAACCACCTTCCTCTGCTGAGTCAAAATATATAAGGATGAACTAGATGAATACATGTGAAGAGCTTGTTTGGGGAGAGTAGAGCATTCCTTTTCAGTAAGGTAAATGTTTTATGTGGAGCTCAAATAGCCTAGCCTGCAGTTTCAGCTAACCCTTGTAGCTGGGTATCCTCCTGTCATTTCACACAAATCTGTTCTTCCGTAAATTGCATAGAACCAAACCTGGAGAGTAGACTCAAGGGCCCGGTGGTACTAAACCAGAAAATGGTAGCATCTGAGGTCTTTCTCATGCCCTGCCGTTGGCTGTATTTTATTTACATCACCAGAGCTTGGGATATAGTAAATGCTCCGCCATGTATCCTTTGGCTCCATTTTTGGGATTAGTTCCACAGTTCTTTCCCCTTTCTTATTTTTTGGAAGAATAAAGTAGGGATTCTAATGACTAAGCGCATGAACTGAAGAGTGCATCGTTAGGCCTGGAGTTCTGTGCCTGAAGCATCTTTATAGTCCAGTAACGTTTACTAAACTCTTCCCATATGCCAGGAGCTGTGTGTACCCTAACTGATTTGACCCCCTAGTAACGTGGTGTAGGAAGTCAAGTTTCACAGATGTTAAGTAATTGACTGAAGATTACGCATCTAATAAGTAATGAGGTCAGGATTCCAATCCTCTGAGTCTGATTCTCAGCCTTGTTTCCTTCATGCTCTGCAGAGCCTGTGGAAGGACGATGGCTTATTGAACCTGAGGACCTACATGGTCCTGGCATGTAGTTAGGAAAAGCTGAAGAAATGAGTAATAGAAAGGAGGTGATTTTTGCCTATTTATCATGTTGTTTTGAGACTTTTAATTGAAGTCAGCGCAAGCCATTTTGTGTATTCAGACAGCTAAATGAAATAGGATCCACACTAAAGGTAAATGAAGCCTTAAAGCTTTTAAGTTTATTCTTTTGGCGGCATGTTGTTGTGTGCATTCCCTAGCAAATGTGTCAAAGAAAATAATTTAATGGTCAGGAGCCCATTTTTACCTTCAGGTCCCAGGCTTGTCTTTCTTACCCAAGTCAACCATCACCCCCCCCCCCCCCCACCAGTCCCTTAAACACAAAGAAATAGAGAGGAACGAAGTTCAAGCTCACCTTCTTGGGTATTTTAAAATGACTGTTCTAGCAACTGATTAAACTAGGTTTTCTAAGTGAGCCATTCCTTAACCCTGAATTAGTAAAACATTAAAATATTTATGGCATCTGCCACTGACCCCTCTTCAGCAAGGTAAGAGTTAATCTGGCAGTTTCTGATTAAATACTGGTATTAGGCAATTCAGGAATTACAACAGAGGCCTGGAGGGAGAAGGGTGAGAGAAACCTCCGATAGCAAGTTAAACAAAACTGCCCCTTTTAGAAGAACAAAACCTAAATGAATGGGAGGATTGATCCTTTATGTCTAGTATGTGTATATTTATACTTGTAATTTGTGCCTGTATATTTAAAACGGCTTTATTGAGATATGATTCATATATCATATAATGTGTCCATTTAAAATGTACGGTTCAGTGATTTTTAGTGTATTCACAAAGCTGTACAGCCATCACCACAGTCCAATGTTAGAACATTTTTAGCACTTCAGAGGAAATCCCTGTACTTGTTAGCAGTCATTCCCAAACCTTTCCTTCCTGCCCCACAAAAGCCCTAAGTAGGTAACTACTAATCTACTTTCTATCTCTGTGGATTTGCCTATTTTGGACATTTCATATAAATGGAATTGTGTCCTGTGATTTTATTTTCTTTATTTAGCATATTTTTTCAAAGTTCATCCAATTTCTAGCATATATCAAAATACCTCATTGCTTTTTGTTATTGAATACTATTCCACTGTATGGATATACCTCATTTTCTACATTTTTAATTTTGCTTTCTAAATTTAATATGTCTGAGAGACTTCTGCTTCTGGGAAGGCAGAGTAGATGAGTTATTTGTTTTTTTTTGTTTTTTTTTTTTTTGCCCTGATCTATCACAGACTCAGAGCTAGAGGAGTTGGCAGCTGGAAACACCAAAAGGTGCAGGCAACACTCTAACAGAAGTCCACTCTCTCTAGCCAGAGGACCAGGAAAGGGACAGCGTAGGCTTAAGACAGAAGACTCAGGCAGTAGCTGCTCTACTTCACACACCACAGGGAAAAACTGTGACTGTACTCCTGCCTGGGCATCTGTATAAATGTTTCTACAGAATAAACTTATACATGTGAAATTGTTGGATGAATAGCACAAATGAAGCCTTCAAAAATAACTGTTAGATTGATGACTTCAAACTATGGAAATACAGAGGAAGTTTGATATTTTCAGTCAGCTTTTTCGCTGTGTAGAGCAGGTCACTTCTAGTTTATCTTCCAGTTCAGTGATTTTTTCCTGTCTCCCTTCCATTTGGCTGTTCGGCTGTGAGCTCTTTTTTTTTTTTTTTTTTTTTTTCCCGGTTATTTTATTGTGGAATTTCCTACTGGTTCTTCTTTACATCTTCTCTTTCTTTGCTGAGACTTTTTTCTGTGTTTTCACTTGTTTCAAGCTGTTCATAATTTCTCATTAAGGCACTTCTACCACGGCTGCTTTAAAATCTTAATCAGCAAATTCTAACATCTCTGTTGTCCTGATGGCGACAGTACTGATTGCCGTTTTTCATTTAGTTTGCTATGGTTCTTAGTATGAAAAGTGAGTTTTGATCAAAACTTGGACATTTTCATATTATGCTATGAGACTCTGGATCTTGTTTAAGCTTGGTTTAAACTTTTCTAACACTCAAATAAGACTTCTCTGACAGGTCTCTAGAGGAGGGTGGGCGGAGAGATGGGTGACAAGGACACTGCCTTGTTACAACCCGATAGAGAATGAATAACTTGTGGCCTCCATTGATACCCCTGGGGCAGCTACCATTTCTGCTTGGCGGGGGTGGGGGTTCCAGTTCCCTATGTAGTCGCCATTGATGGTACCTCTGGTTGATTGTGAACGTCCTGACTACTGTATTCTGGGCCTCCTCTGACACCCCCCCCACCCCAACCCCGAGTGGGGAGGAAGGAATAGGTCTTCCTTTTACTGGCTGGCAGGGTTGAAACACCTGGCTCCTTCCTTGGCCCCCTTGGACACCATGCTGGAGGGCACATTACAGCCTCCAGAGGGGTGATTGCATGAAGTTGAGAATAAAATGATGTAGATCATAAAAAAGTTATATATAGTGTGATCACATTTTTAAGAGAGAAAAGTAGTACATACACAGAAAACAAAAATCCAGAAGATTAAGCAACTAGTGAATGGTTCAAAGGTAGGGGAGCTCTGACCTTCTGCAAGGGTTTCAGTTTTTAATTACTTTTAAAATAATGAGTGTACTGTTCAAAGCGGTAAAAAGCAAAGTTCTTTTTTTTAAAGGTATACTTTTCTTAGGCGCTGTTATTAGATATACCTACATGTTAATTTTTGTTATAATAAAAAACTGGGTGTAGAATAAGGTATCCTGATTTTCAGGGTATAATGCTTTCCGCTATGCCAGAACATCCTCCTCAGTCGATTGTACCAATAGGTTATGTTCGACGTAGTTCATATTGAAGAGCATGCTTTTGATCCTTTCCCTGGAGTGGTATTTTATTGAAATGTTGAAATGGAACTTTATTATGACAACATGCATTAAAGGGGGAAGTTTTTTGACTTACGACTTCTGGAGATTTGAATCTTTCCAGTTTCACTATATTTGATGAAAACATTATCTGGTTATTACTTCTTAATCTTCTCATGCTATTAAAAGTTCAGAAAAACTTGTACTTGGCAGTTTTTCTTATTTGAATTGTCATGAGTTTTGGCAGTAGTTGATTAAAATAGCAGCTTTTCAGATCTATCTTGAAAAACGCGTACTTTCATTTGTGTGTGTGTAAAAGAATAGTTTTGTAGAGGGTATGAGATATGCAACAAGCTTTGGATATGCCTGAGAGACTACATTGGTAAAATTTCCTAGAAAATTATAGGCAAGGGGGGGGTGAAAGGAAAGGGGCCATTTGCATCCTGACTAAGTCTTCATGTAGCGTCCGTGTCCCAAGATCCTTCTGTCTGAACTCCAGCGTAGGCTCTGCAGACTGTCATAGGAAATGGTGGTGTGGTGGTTTTGATCTGTAGCTTGTCACTGTTTTTCTCCAGCATGCCTTGGGTTTAATGTCTTTCCAAGTGCCTATATATAATATCTTTATTGCAAATTCTTTACCAATATATTTATTTTAACACTGCTGTGACAGGCATCTTGGGAAAGTATGGTTCATTCTACAGATAAATGAAGTAGAACAAGGGGAGTCAGACCTGTTCTTTGTCTACCAATCTTTACTGCTTTTTCAGTCAGTCTGAAATTTGGTACACGTTTTCTTGTTGTTCTATTTCTGCTGCTAAGCATGTTAATACCAGGAGGGGAAAACGAAACAAGAATGATAATAAGATTTGAGTATCTAAGGCCACAACCTTGTATAAAAATATTAATCATCAAGCTATGTAGAAAGATGATATCTTAACTTTTTCTTATCTGTGATAAACTCACTTGTATGTTATCCGTGTTCTATAGGTGCTGGGATGGCCGGCCTCTTCAAAAAAGCAACTTTGAGTTCCAGTTACTTTGTACCATAGGATGACCTAGTACTATGAACTGACTTGTACTTTGAAAAAGGACTCATCCTGACCTTCCCACCCCAGTGTCTCCCAGTGTGTAGAGCAGATGCTTTGCTTTGTGATCTCCTTGGGCGCCTGTAAGAAAACGAGGATTCCTGGGGCCCACCCAGGAATTCTTCTGAATCAGAATCTCTGGCTATAAGGCCCAGAAACCCTCATTTAAATTTAAATTTAAATTATTCTTAATCACATTAGAGTTTAAGAAGTAGACCTTCTTTAGGAAGTCAAGTTTTTGCAAGTTGCAGTACTAGGAATTAATGTGATTCGCTCTGTGTATGTTTCATTTCTGGTAAAGAATGATTAAAAAGAAAAAAAATGAATTCAGTTGTAACTCTCTCATGCTGTCTGTTTAGGTTCTAGGATCCTCTTCTGATGCCCATGTATTTTGTTAGTTGTGTTATGTTTCATCAGGTAACTGCTTTTATTTATTTATTGTTTTACTCCACCCTGTCTCCCTATTAGTTTAGGAATTAGTAACTCTACTAATGTAACATCTTACTGAAATGGCTTCTGAATATTTTGAGAGTTACTTTAGGATAATAAACAGAACTTGAGCCATGCATCTCTGAATGAGCTGTTGAAAGTTTTATTTTTGGCTTTCTCCACAGACTTTGTGGTGGAGATGGCTGTGTTGCTCTGTATCATGCGTCAGAATGTTCTCTTCCACCATGCTGGCTTGCTTTCCCCGCTCCTGTGCCCAGCTTTCCCCCTTCCTCCTTTGGTAAACTGGCGACATATGTGACAGAAGTAAAGATCTGTTCCACCCTGATTTTTAGGAAAATTCTATCTCATCATTGAGCTAGGGGAAGTTGTCATCTGCTCCATTCATATTAAGTAGGGTTACAGATAGTTTTTTTAAAATAAAGATATCTTGTTTTCTTGCTCCTTGAAGGAATGTGTAAAACAGGATATGGGATTTTATAATGAATATTTTTTTAAATGGGTGGTCGTTGGTGATTACTTTATTAACTCTTTGGAAGCCTGCAAGTTTTCTCCTTTATGGTGCCCTATTAAAAAAAAATACCGTCTCACAGAACAGGAAATGACTTAACATTTCATAAAATTAATTAAAAAGGCAAATTAAAAAATTCAGTGGAATTAGCCACATTTAAGCGCTTATTAGCTATACGTTATAAATGACTACTGTATTTGGTCAGATCATTTCTACCATTGCAGAAAGTTCTCTAGGACAGTGCTGTAACAGAGTGGCCATTTTTAAGAAGATGGGGCGGGGGATGCAAATGAAAGAGCAGAATAAGCGACCTGAGTTTCCACCCTTCCTTCTACAGTGCAACTTCTCCTGTTTTCTCAAACCCTTGCATATAAGTCAGAAAAAGGTCTATTGTTTTTTTTTTTTTTTTTTTTTTTTTTAAAAAGATTTTATTTATTTATTTGACAGAGAAATCACAAGTAGGAGAGGCAGGCAGAGAGAGAGGAAAGGAAGCAGGCCCCCTGCTGAGCAGAGAACCCGATGTGGGACTCGATCCCAGGACCCTGGAATCATGATCTGAGCCGAAGGCAGCGGCTTAACCCACTGAGCCACCCAGGCGTCCCAAGGTCTATTGTTTTGAGTGTCACCACCTTGACCTTCTCCAATGTTGATTTCTCTTTCCCAGGCTGGCAGTGATGGTGAAAGCATAGGAAACTGCCCCTTTTCCCAGAGGCTCTTCATGATTCTTTGGCTCAAAGGAGTTGTATTTAGTGTCACAACTGTGGACCTGAAGAGGTAAGACTTTGTTGCAGTTTTAAATCAACTTAAGTTGAGTATATACTGTTTTCAGTTTGATTCTCTCCCCATTCCTCACTTTGCATATGTTTGTTTTCTAAAGGAAACAAATATATTTATTAAAGTTGAGCTGATTTGTGGACAAATTTAACTTGTATAAATATTATGGATAACTCACAGTGTCAGTAAATTGCATTTACTAGGCACTCAGTATTTTTAAGAACTTACTGTTTACCTTTAATTTCAAGAGCCGTACCAGGAGCTAAATTTTAGTGTGGATTCAGGGACAGTTTTGACTTTCCAGTGTAAACATGGAGCTCTGAAGAACTTTCTAAGCAGACAGCTTACTGGTTTAGAATGTTCCAAACACATGGTGTGTATAATCTGGATCCTTGAAGACAAGAGTGGGGTTTTAGGGTGAATGCTGCTCTGGTCTGTTTGATTTATTCTGCTTTTCAGGGAATAATGGGAATTTTCTGTAATATGATTTTAACCATATTTGGTTAAATATATGGTAAAATAAGAGTGATTATCTGTGGCCCTGTGATTGGTCTTGCTAATTGAAGAGTTGTCTCTGGCTCTCAACAGACCAAAGTGGAGAGGGCTGGGAAGAACCCTGATAAAGCGTAAGCTCTCCGTTTACTCAGGAGCTTCTGTTTTTCCTTAGCAAGCAGGTTTGAGGTGAAGGACGTTCATAATTAGGGAAAAAGACACTTAAATCAAGGGTTAAGAGCAGTTACACTAACAGAAAATCTAGGATTGGGCAGTGGAAATGTATTCTTCTTGACACAAAGGCAGCAACGTGGTTTGTTGCTTATTATTTTAAGCGAATCAGTCACGAACAGTGTCCAGGAAAGACTGTGGACGGGCTGTCACATGATGCGTGGTGGAATTCATGTGTGTTATTCCTCTGGGTGTCACCAAGCAAGTTATCTGGGAGCTGTCATCCCGTTCCCAGTTCTCAGCTGGCATTCCCTGGACTTCTGTCAGTTTCTTACACTTTATTCTTTAGTTACTGCTAGTGCACTTCTTTGAGATTTTTGGAGACTTAAGATCTATTTATTGAAAATAAGCCATGGAGTCTTCCAGGAACCCCTTCAGTATGGGAATGCAGAGGTAAGCCTCTGGGGATAGTGAGAGCTCAAACTGCGGGCTCTTTCAGGGATTTGCCTACCTCATTTTGGACAGAGCTGCTGTAAGAATGAAATAATTCATGCCTTTGCCCTTCTATTACTGTTTTTTTCTCCTTACATGCACTCAGAAAGGAAGTTTCTCAATGTAACTTCTAAAAATAAACCATACTACCAGGCACACACCCTAACTGTGTCTTAAAATACATGGATTTCTCCCATTCCATTTTTGGCTTGGAGCAAGTGAGTTGACTGCCACGCTTCGAGAAAGCCTTCTTTGAGCAGCTCAACACAGTGCTTGATTGTGTTTCCTACCGGTGATAGCGCCGTGAGCCAGGGACTCTGGTTCAGGAGAGGAAGTGGACTCAGAATGGCTGTTTTCCTTTTCCTGTACAAACTCCTGAAGACATTATTTCTGTATGTTGGTTGATCTTTGAGGACTTGCAAGTTCCAGAGTAATATACCTACGTGTAAAAAGTCACCCATGGGAGGCAAGATGAAAGATCAGGGCTTCCTAATTAGTCAGTATTACCATCCAAAGAAGATGTCTGTTTATTTTCTAGGGCTTTGTATAAAATCAACAGAGAACACTTACAATTGGAGCCTATACTGGTTTTCTTTAGAAATCTTAGTTCACTGGTGCATCTAAAACATGCTTCCCGAGGGCCAGGGAAAGTGTAGAAGTAGTACATGACCGCGAATCCCCTCATCGCCCCCAGACCCCAGTCATTCGCTTTCCCCTCGCAGATACCACTGCATTTTGGTTTGGTCTTTATCCTTCCGGACCTTTTCTAGGAACTTAGACACTTAGAGTCTTGAGTGAGATTTCAAGAGAGTGAACGTGGGCTCAAAAAACTGTTGTAAGATAAAGTTGTCACAGAGGAGTAAAACACCCTGTAATAAAAAAGTACCGTTCATAATCTTAACGTTAATAATCTTAACGTTAAAACTTTAGATATGACTGTTCTTATACAATTGTGGGGGAGGAAATGCCTCTAGGGCTTATTTTCTGCTTTTCCCAGTAATTGCTAATTCGTTGCTGAAGAGGACTGATCGCAGAACTAACCGTTGGTGGAGAGCAGTAAGACTCGATTGTGAGCTATTTAGAGGCCCACTCTGTGCTCTGAGAAAATTATTGTTACATGACATTTCATCCATAAGAACAAGCTAGTTTCCAGTTCTGGCACCGTGTGACACGTTCCCTTTGAATGGCAGTTGGTGTTAATGGCTCTGCTGGTGGTACTCCTGTGCCCCCGTGAGGCTCGGCACAGCCTCCTGTTGCTTGCCTGCCAGCGCTGCCTTCATGCTTTGGGGGGAGTCATTTCTTTCTTTCTTTTTTTTTTTTTTTTAAAGATTTTATTTTATTTATTTGTCATAGAGAGAGAAGCGAGAGCAAGCACAAGCAGACAGAGTGGCAGGCAGAGGCAGAGGGAGAAGCAGGCTCCCTGCCAAGCAAGGAGCCCGATGTGGGACTTGATCCCAGTACACTGGGATCATGACCTGAGCCAAAGGCAGCCGCTTAACCAACTGAGCCACCCAGGTGTCCCGGGGGGGAGTCATTTCTAAACCTCATTTTCTGTTCGCATCACAGTTGTATTGCAGAACTTGTAGATTAAAAAAAAAAAAATTCCCAGGTTTCAGAAGGATTTTAAGCTTACATCAACCATCATTTAAGCAAAACCTTCAAGTAAATATAAATGAAAATATTAAAATATGGGGGCATATTTAAAGATGTTATCACGTGTCATCAAATGGGAGCAGTGGAGGAGGGAAAGAGACCTGGTTCTGTGTGGAGAGAGCCCTGTCACTGGTTTCCCTAGGACGTTGGGCAGAACACCTCATCTTTGGAGGTCAGTTATCTCATTTTTAAATTCACGGAAAAGGAAGGAGAACATTAACATATCTTCTTCTTCAGTGTCTACTGTGTGCTAAACACCATTCAAGGTCCTTTTCACTACTCATCAGACCATTTTCAGATCTGTTGTTGAATAAAATTCATTGTTTTTATCCTACTTCTAGGCTGACAGGTTTATGGCATTGATGAAAATGTTTGAAGACTTCTGCTATCTTCATCACGCCCAGAAATTTCTTTTTTTTTTTTTAAGATTTTTATTTATTTTATTTATTTATTTTTTATTTATTTATTTGACAGCGAGAGAGAGAGAGAGATCACAAGTAGGCAGAGAAGCAGGCAGAGAGAGAGGGGGAAAGCAGGCCTCCCCACTGAGCAGAGATCCTGATGTGGGCCTTGATCCCAGGACCCTGGGATCATGACCTGAGCCAAAGGCAGAGGCTTAACTCACTGAGCTACCTGGGTGCCCCACCCAGAAATTTCTAAATCAATGATCAGCATCTGTAGATCAGCAATCACAGATAAGCCTAAGAGACAGGCAAAGGGAAGAGAAAGAAGAAAGTGTGACAACAGTAATCCGCCATCACCCCTGTCTATTATCTTTGTCTCTGTTTCTCTGACACAGGTGCACGTGTGCACACACGTGCCCGCGTGCGCGCGCACACACACACACACACGAGATGCTGACTTAGATATAATGTGTCACATAGTTGTTAGGTAAGCTTTTCTATTTAAAAAAATATATTATTTGTTTGTTTATTTGAGTGAGGGAGAGAGAGAAAGAACATGAGAGATGTCAGCGGGAGAAGCAGCATACTCCCTGCCGAGCGGGGAGCCCGATGTGGGACTCTATCCCAGGACTCCAGGATCATGACCTGAGCCGAAGGCAGTCGCTTAACCAACTGTGCCACCCAGGTGCCCTAGCTTTTCTAGTTTTGAGAAATGAGAGTGGAAATGAAAAATAAATTAGTTTTTTTTTTTAATTGATGGCACTAGTTTATTTCCCTCTTAAAAGACCAAATGCAACCAAATGAAGTGAACATAACCTCAAGATTTTATTGTCTTCATAATATAATAAAATATGAAGCTAAAAAAAAAATGAAGCTTAGAACTGGATCACTTGGCCCTTTCTCTTCTTATCTCCTCCCAGTTCAGAACGCTTGCATCTCTTAATAGCCAGCATTCTTTTAGATCTGCAGTTGGGCTGAACACATTCAAGCCTCAGCACAATCTTCTTTGTAGTTCTAGCCTTTTTCTGGAAAATCAGCTTTGTAAGCCAACCATAGCCACTCTGCTTCCTGTCATAACACCGCTTTCCCTGGGCATAAAGAGAATATTTTTTCTTTCTTGTACTGTGTCACTTTGTGGGGCTTGCCACACTTCTAGAAAGCCCAGTGGGTTTTAGGAATGTTCACCACTTTGTGAGAGTGCTGTCGGTATGGAAAGAAATTAGTTTTTTTTTTTTAATTAACTTTTTATTGTAAAAGCAGTGATACCTGCTATATTACCAGTGAATAAAATCCCTCTTCCGTGATAGTCTCTGAGAAAATAAATAAATTGGAGAAGACTGCTTTTAAAAGATCTGGGAAATGTATGCTTCTGTTCCCATGTCCTCCTTAAATGCTAAAACTTTCTTATCCTCTGCATTTTCACAAATGGTTTCCTTCTGCTTCACATGTCAGCATACCATTTGTAAGATATTGTGTAAGCCTCACTTGTAAGTTGCTGTAATAATACCAAAGTTTTGGAAGCTAATTAAGATAGTTTAAACTTTAACAATTTTGTAACCATTTAACATGGAGCCATAGAGCCATAAAACTGATAGTTCTGCCTATCTTGAAAGTCATTTATAAACTCAGAACAAAATCTCTTTTCTAAATAGATTCTTCAGATCGTTTGTCATGTTTCTGTGATTCCATCCTTCTGAAAAATGGCTTCAGCAAGCTGAGAGAGAAGTTTGGTTTCCAGGTGGTGACAGTGGTGTGAATGACACATACAGAGAGACTGAATGGAATGGGACAGGCCAGCCTTTCCGAGAAACCCTGCATTTCCTGCTGTTGGCTAGTCAGGAGTACAGACTCCCTTCTTTCCCTCCGTGAGGTTGACTTGAGCTACGTGAAGCCCTAGTTACCCCTGCAAATCAAGATACGTGTTTCACAAACGCATTCTGAATCATAGAGATGCCCTATGTGTGTGTTTTGAGGGTGAGGGGACAGAAACACGGAGAGAGACAGACAGACATGGACAGTCATACAGAGAGAGAGCACGCTTCACTGCCACGTCTTACGGTCTTTTTCAAAGTGATTTCAAAGATGATAGAGCCTGTTGACGTCCCTAAGAGCTGAAGTAGAAAAACATTATTGGTGAATGCTTTTTTCAACCTATCAGTGTATAATCTCTCTCAACTGTGTTAAGAAAATCTCTTAAGAATTATAGAAGCTATATTTGAAATCTTTTGATGGGTCCTGTTTTTTTTTTTTTTTTTTTTAAGATTTTATTGTCAGAGAGAGAGAGGGAGAGAGAGCGAGCACAGGCAGACAGAATGGCAGGCAGAGGCAGAGGGAGAAGCAGGCTCCCCGCGGAGCAAGGAGCCCAATGTGGGACTTGATCCCAGGACGCTGGGACCATGACCTGAGCCGACGGCAGCTGCCTAACCAACCGAGCCACCCAGGCGTCCTTCCTGTTTTGTTTTAACATGATTGCTCTGTAAATTGACGTTAACATAGACAAAGATTTAGCAGTATACCATGTATCAGTATAAAACCCTTTAACTATTGCATTGGGACACTTAGACCAGGACTTAGTAACCGGGATCTTGGTGTGTATGTTTTGGTGAATCCATGATTCATTCATTCAGCTGGTGACTTTAGTCAGAATATGGCAAACTTAGTGAAGAATAATTAATAGGAGTAAAGTATTCTGAAACAAATGGAGAATTTTTTTGTGTTAACTTTTTCTTCATACTCGCCATACAGTGTCCAGTATTTTCTTGATTTGTGTGGATGGATTTTATGCCTTGAAAATCAGTACCTTCAAAAAGAACTCAATTAAAAATAGAAGTTTTAGGGGGCCCTGGGTGGCTCAGTTGGTTAAACATCCGACTCTTAAGTTTCGGCTCCAGTCACGGTCTTGGTGTTGTGAGCTTGAGTCCCAGGTGGGCTCCATGCTCAGCAGACTTGAGTTCTCTCCCCCACCCCTTACCATGTACACATACACACGCTCTCTCTTTTTCTCTCTCTCAAATAAATAAATTAATTAAACCTTTAAAAATTATAAGTTCTACATACTTAATATTTTTTCCCTCCATTTAGTGGAGTCAGCTTGTTACAAAATTAGGTCATCTTTAAACCTGAGCTCCAGTGTCCTGTGGCCCTACTGCACTCGTTTTAAAAGCAGCAGCTGGAACTGAGCCACTGGCCCAGTGTCTCCAATTGTCTCAAGGGTACCGAATTAAACTTTAATTGAAGTTAAGCCACTTAAGTTGCTTAAAGTATTAGGTCCCATGATATTCCTCCTATTCTTCCTTTCCCTCTCTGTCTCGTGTTATTTTGTTTCTCTTTATTTCCTTTTCTTCAACAAGAAGCAAAATGAGAGAGAACAGAAGCATTTTTTTTCATCTACTCTGACCCCCCCCCCCCCCAAAAAGAGAGAGAGAGAGAGAGAGAGAGAGACTACTCAGATAAATAAGTAACATTAAAAACAAGAAAACTCCCAGACATTGAAGAGTATGTGTGCTCTTATCTTATGGCATGAATTATAAGCACTTTGCTTTTTCTAGATGTCACTTAAGGGAATCAGTTTGAATGTATCGTTGAGTATTTATTGAAGGGCTTTTATGAGCTAAACCACAGATGTCCTGACATTTTTAGCCATTGCCTGTCCATTCGGTTTCATTTCTGTCCCACTGAACTTTCAGAAATGTTAAGTTTCTGTGCAGCGTTTGTAAAATGAGCCTTTGTGGGTCAAACAAAACACCTGAGGCCTTGGGAGTACCGAGTGAGATTCTGCTTGGCTGATGACTCGATCCAGCTTCTAAGTCACCTCTGTGCTTGTAGCTTGAAGTCCGTTGATCCATTTAGATGTGTCCAACTTTCTTTTGGGACCTACTTTGACTTGGAGTAAGGACCCAACATGTTTGCTCTTCATCTCAACACTTAATCCTAGAGAACAGTTTCATCACCTTTGTTTTTTAAAAACCGAGACAGCTTTTCAGCAGAAACAAAGTGGACTATTCACTAGTCCCTGATATTAGTAGAAAATTGGTAGTCCTTTGCTTGATTTCACTTTACTTTAAAGACTCTCTCTCTTTCTCTTTTTTTTTTTTTTAAAAGATCTCTTTATTTGAGAGAGAGCGAGAGAGTAGAGGGTCAGAGGGAGAAGCAGACTCCCCCCTGAGCAGAGAGCCCTATGTGGGACTTGATCCTGGGGCTCCAAGATCATGACCTGAGCTGAAGGCAGACTGAGCCACACAGACACCTACCTTATAAACCTCTCTTAATCCAATTTCTTATTGCCATTCAGTTAATGCTAGATAACCAGTTTTGAACCATCAGACTCAAGTAGAGTTTAAAAACTGCCAAGACTCATCTCCTCCATAAAGCTGTGTTAATGTGAGCCTGAAAGCAGGCATGCATCTCATTTGTATGCTTTGGTTTAGCTCATGTTCTTATTTGATTTGATCTTCACAGGCAAAGCAGGTCTTACATCGCAGTACAGAGCAGGAAATCAAAGAGGTTGTGATTTCCTTTGTTACATAGCTGGTGGATGGCAGAACTATCCAATTTGGGGCTTTAATCAGCTAGGTCCTTTTTATTCAGTCGTTGGCTCTTTCTTCTCTACCATGCCAACTCTATCCCTCCCCTAATAAATATTTTTATTTAGAGAGCTAAAAGCTGTCGTAATTTATTATAGAATAGCCATTACTTGTTTTGTTTCCTTGCCCCCATGGGTTATTGTAAAGCATCTATCCTCTCTCCCCCTTTAATAACTCTACCTTATTCATGAAAAAATTGTTTGTAAAACACGGATGTATGTTATTACCTTACATTTAGGCATTAAGGGACTGTTAGTCATAAAAATGTTGATGAATATATTTTATAACTTTGGAATGAGAAAAGTCTTATTTATTTATTTATTTTTTAAGATGTATTTATTTAGGGGCACCTGGGTGGCTCAGTGGGTTAAAGCCTCTGCCTTCGGCTCAGGTCATGATCTCAGAGTCCTAGGATCGAGCCCCACATCGGGCTCTCTGCTCAGCAGGGAGCCTGCTTCCTCCTCTCTTTCTGTCTGCCTCTCTGCCTATTTGTGATCTCTGTCTATCAAATAATAAAATATTAAAAAAAAAACGATTTATTTATTTATTTGAGAGAGTGACAGTGGTTGGGGGAGGGCAAGAGAGAGAGAATCTCCAGCAGACAGCCTGCTGAGCTTGGAGCCCAATGGGAGGCTCCATCCCATGGCCCCGAGTCATGACCAGAGCTGAAACCAAGAGTCAGATGCTTAACCAACTGAGTCACCCACTTGCCCCCCCCCCCTTTTAGCTTTAAAATGTTAAGATTTGAGGGACACCTGGGTGGCTCAGTGGGTTAAAGCCTCTGCCTTCGGCTCAGGTCACGATCCTAGGGTCCTGGGATGGAGCCCTGCATCGGGCTCTCTGCTCAGCGGGGAGCCTGCTTCCTCCTCTCTCTCTGCCTGCTTCTCTGCCTACTTGTTATCTCCGGCTCTCAAATAAATAAATAAAATCTTTTAAAAAATGTTTAAAATGTTAATATTTGAAAATAAATTATACACTCTGAACTGTTAGGGTGTCTGGATCCTTGGTTATGTACAAGGTCTTGGTGAGTTGAGGAAGAAATAAAGTGAGCTGTGAGTGGGAATGTGAGGGGGACTGAAGACCAAAGATGGTGTGGTCTGGGACCTGTTGGACTTGTTGGTGATCAAAGAGCAGGTGGTCAGGGTGAGAAGTAAAAAGGACTAACCAAACAAACCAAAGAAATGAAACCTAGAAATGGACTAGTTCTGATCTGGAGTTGAGTACTTACATGAGTTCCAGGAGTTTCATGGCACAAGTCACCGTTTAAATAAATGTGGATCTGAAAGACTCACTCAACTTTCTTGTATTCCTGTCATCCTGTGCTCAATTTTACTTTCTCAGACCAAAGCGTGCTCAGGAAAGGAATCAGAATTGAATATCAAATCAGATTTTGACTTTTAAAAGTCCTTTTTCAGAGCTTAGGTACTTATACAAGTTGATAGAAGATCTGTTTTATTTTTCTTTGGTTTTATGTTTTATGTTTTATTTTCTTTGTGAGGGAGATGGGCTCTAGAGCTTTGGATGGGGGCATTCTGAGCTAGAAAATTTGGACTGATCAGATCATTAATAAGCCTTTGTATTTTCGGAATGTAGTCATAGACGCAGCACATTCCAAATCTTAATGGGGTGGAGGGAGAAAAAAAGGGGAAGGAACTGTGAAGGAGTATGTGTAAGACCAAGGAAAATGGATAAACTGGGATGAGTAGAGATTTTGAGGTACACTCTATTTTTAAAATCCTTTTCAGTGACAAAGTATTTCACCTTCATGGTACACTTAGAGATATCCTTTGTTCAAATTCTCTGCATTTGTGTTAAGGAAGGAAGGAAGGGCTATAATAATAGGTAGGGGGGAAAGTTCTTTGAAGCAGTTTTTTGGTGCCTTTTTAAAGTTTTCAGTTTTTTGAAGTTTATCTTTTTAATTATGAAAGCTTTTGAACATATGCAACAATAGAATAAACTTCCCTCTAACTTCAACTCAGTTATTGAGATTTTACCCATTTGCTTTGTCCCTTTTTTTTCTTTTCCTTTTTCTCCCTCCTGATATGTGTTAAAGCAAATCCCAGAAATTCTGTCATTTCAGCCCTCCATACTTCACCGTACATCTCCAAGCAGCACATACGTTTTCTGACCCAACCACCCTGTCATTATCACGTCTGGTCCCCAGCGTATGATCCGATCTCCCAAATTAGCTCCAAAATATCTTTTTTTTTCTTTGCCTGGTTTGTTCAAATCAGGATCCAAACAAATTCTACTCATTATATCTGGTTGTTATGCCTCTTAAGTTTTTCTTAATCTGCAGCATTTCCTTCCAACTACCATTTGTGGCTTTTTTCCTTCATGCCATTGACTGTAGAGTGTCCCGTATTCTGTATTTGGCTGATTGCTTCTTTGTGGTATCATTTAACTTTGTCCTGCATCTCCTCAAGTTTCCTAAATGAAATTTTTGGTCTCAGAACTCCTTTATACTCTTAAATTATTAAAGGCCTCAAAGAGCTTTCAGTTATGTGGATTATATCTATCAACTTTACTGTATTAGAAATTAAAGCTGAGAAATTTAAAGCATATATAAAAGCGTATATAAGGCGGAGAAATTTAAAGCGTATATAAAAGCGTATATAAGGCGGAGAAAGAAGCAGGCTCGCTGCCGAGCAAGGAGCCTGATGTGGGACTTGATCCCAGGACTTGATCATGACCTGAGCCGAAGGCAGTGGCTTAACCAGCTGAGCCACCCAGGCGTCCCCACAAAAATAGGTTTTTAATTAAAACTATGTTTTCCAAAACAAAGTTATTTAGAAGAGTGGCATTGTTTTACATTTTGGTATATTTCTTATGTCTGCCTTAATAGAAGACAGATTCTCATGTCTGTTTGTGTACACATCACTTTGTGATACCACACAACTAGTAGCCTACTATTCAGGCATGAGAGAATGAGGGTGGAAAAACTGAATGATGTCTCAGTATTATGAGAATGGTTTTGACCTCATGGACCGCCTGGTGAAATGGTCCTCTGGATCGTACTTTAAGAGACAACTGCTTTAAGAGGCCTGATTCTAGATTCAGGTTCAACTTTGGTAAGAGTACTTCATAGATGTTGATGTATGCTTTGTGTTTTATCATTAGGATACACTCGCTATTTTGTCATTATCATTGATCCTAGGATTCACTGGTGGGCTCAAGTGAGCCATTTTGCTTTTAAATAGAGTGGTGCCAACATTTCATGCTATTAGTAGTTGTAAGTATATGTTTTCACCATCTTTATCAGTGTTCTGAGTATTTTCAGTTTTTCCTAATTAATAGAGATGTCATCATAGTTTACTCTTCAATTTCTTTGCTAATTTTTTTTTTACATTTTTCTGTGTGTTCACTTATTTGATCTATTGTGTATCAGTTTATGTTGGCACCTATCTGTTTAACTTATTGATGGCTTTTTAATGAACTTGGACAAAATTCTTAATCTAAGACATATTTGAGCCTTTCTTATTCACTATAATATTTTGCCCTTTCTGTGTTGTGTTTTACCTTTGGTTATGCCATGTTTTATATACCGAAGTCATTTTGACTGGTGATCATTTTCCTTGTTGAGTGTGAACTTCTAGGAAAATGGAAAATTGGTAGCTGCTGAATTTGGAATCTCATAGTTAGAAAGGACTGTAGGAATGAGCTGCTCTTCTTCCTGACTTTACAAGAAAAGAAAAAAAGGAAGACCTAGAGAAGTTATGGTTTACTCATCCATACATTGAGTTGGTGCTGGAGCTGAGACTAGAGACTGTTTCCTCTCAATTCTACTGCCGTTTCTAATAAGCACTTCAGTTGAATTTAGAATAAGAATGGGGGCCTTTGTCTTTTGGTTAGAGTCAGAGATTCCTGATTTTCTTATCATGAATTTTGTGCTTTGTGAAGGTTTTCTTCTTAGTAGAATAGTATTGCAGCTGTTAAACTAGTGGAAAAAATACTGCTACTTTTCCTTTCTTTCTTTGAGAGAGAGCAAGCGAGCAAGTGCGAGCTGGGAAGGGCAAAGGGAGAAAGAGAATCTTAAGTAGGCTCCATGTTCAGCATGGAGCCGGATGCGGGGCTTGATCTCACAACCCTGAGATCATGACCTGAGCTGGACTCAAGAGTCAGATGCTTAACTGACAGAGCCACCTTGGCGTCCCCCCCAAATACTAATTCTTATACTCATTTTCATTTTTATATACATAAACATTTAGAAAGACTCTGAGTATTTAAAGTATTATTGCCTTCCCAGAGTAAAAAATAATTCAGTTTTGACTATTTTGCTTAACAGGAAGCCTGCAGACCTGCAGAACTTGGCTCCTGGGACCCACCCACCATTTATAACTTTCAACAATGAAGTCAAAACGGATGTAAATAAGATTGAAGAATTTCTCGAAGAAGTCTTATGCCCTCCCAAGTGAGTATCAAAGAAAGATATGCATGAAAATATTGCCATTCTCTTTAAAGTTTTGTCTTTTCTGGCCCTTAGAGATCTTTCTCTGGATGGTACAGGAGTTCAATCCATACAGCGTTAACTTTAGTGACTAGGCCTTCTCTTTACTCATTATAATTAATGCTACAGTTAATGCTACACTGGTGTCAGAACAGGCTTCTGCCTAGGCCAATAAGCATAGGTAGGAATGTGATTAAGCTATAGCGTATACACTGAAAGTAGGTTTGGGACGTGAGAACTAGGTTAGGAAAGACTGGTTCTTTGAGGGGAATTGGTCCCCAACTGAGAAGAGAAGAGATGGGGAGAGACAGATTCAGACTGAACCCAGCTGGAAGCTCCAAGCAGGCGGTTCAGGTTGCTGGAGGATTTCTTATCAGGTCATTTTAAAGGTAACTGTCTGAAGCTGTCATCCAAGGGAATTGACTATTTAGACTGTGTCCCTGGGATTCAGTTTTTATTTAAGTATTTCTTTGAAGTGTTCTAGATTCCCAGGTCCTGCACATTAGTGCACATGGTCATGATTTTAAGGTACTCAACTAGAGGTATGGGTGACAGATAGATGGACTACAAGGACAGTTACCTGAATTGCAAATGTGCCGTTTTGCATTGTACTGTAATCTTGGCATAGGTTCAACACATTAGGGTTTGCTTTAGGCTTTTCTGGTTTCATTATTCTGAAAAACTGAAATGTTTTTCTTCTGGCCCAAGCCTTTCTTGCTAGTTGATTTGACTCTTACTCTCCATATCCAGATAAATTTCCCAGAACTGGGATTATTGGGTCAGAGGGTTCTAAAATAACCAGTTACTCAGAATTTACTCATTCATTTATTCTACAATTACTAGGCAACAAAGCCTTATGAATACGGTAGTGAATAAGACATAATTCCTATCCTCAGGAAACACACTCCAGTATGGATGGAGAGGTCGTGGTGTGGTGAGGGAAAGTGAGTGGAACCAGGAAAGGCTTTAAAAAAGAATGAACACTTGGATTAGCTTTAATGTACAAAAATAGGCATCTCACAGGTGAATGAAGGAACGACGGGCATTCCAGGCTTTCTTCAACTGTAGGAACAACAATTGTAGTTATTCCTTCTTGCTATTTTTCTCAGAGGTTATGGACATGAAGATAATGGTAGAACCAATATAAAAATATTCTGGTTTCTTAGCAGCTTCTGTAAGATGTATCATCATTTTTAATTAGACCTTTCAAATAAACATTTTCTTCCTTCTTCTTTTTTTTCTTTTTAATATTTTATTTTTAAGTAATCTCTACATCCACTGTGGGGCTCAGATGTACAACCCTGAGATCAAGAGTTGGATGCTTCACCAACTGAGCTAGGCAGGCACCCCCAAAATAAATATTATCACTTTGCTTTTTTTTTTTTTAAAGATTTTATTTATTTATTTGACAGACAAAGATCACAAGTAGACAGAAAGGCAGGCAGAGAGAGAAGAGGAAACAGGCTCCCTGCAGAGTACAGAGCCTGATGTGGGACTCGATCCCAGGACCTTGAGATCATGACCTGAGCAGAAGGCAGAGGCCCAACCCACTGAGCCACCCAGGCGCCCCTCACTTTGCTTTTTTATATATAGAAATTTCAACTTGATTTTGTTTGGGCATATTCATAGAGCTACTCTAACCAGAGATTGTCTCTTCTTTCAGTTTAAATAATTTAATTTAAAACTTGGAGATCTTTCAGTTCTAACAGGTTCGCGGTATGCTAAATTGAAGGGTATTTTTCTTGTGGGATTTTTTTTTGTTGTTGTAAATCATTTTATTTTATTTTATCATGCTAAATGTTCTCTTTAATCCCAATCCCTATTTCCATTATTTTCCTTGTCTTTCTGTTATAGTTTTTATTCTGAAGAGAGTTTCTAAATAAAGTTTTAAAAATTTCACTTTGTTTATAGAAGCAAGTACTTTAGATGTTGCTGATGTCTCTGCTGTTACTAACGAACATTCCAGTGCTAATTATGTGCCATGCACTGTGCACTGTGGATTATCTCACTCTTCTCCAAGACTTTGTGGAGAAACTAAAGACGAAGAATCTAACTTGTCCTAGTTTTATAGTTACTGGTGGCAGAGCTCTTCAAAGCCTGGCCTGTAAGACTTCAAAACCCGTGTTTCTTCTGTTTTCCTCCTCCTCTTTTTCTATTTTTTATTTTGCTGAGTTTGACTTTTACAAAAGAGGTGAAATGTAAGTCTGTAATTGGGATTGTGCTTCAGTGAGTGTAAAATTGTAGGCTGGCTCAGGCTTGGAGGAAAGGCAGGAGAGAAATCGAAGATAGTTTCTCCTGCAATGAGCTAGTGGGACTGAAGGCGGCTGTCAAACTAAATTTAATGAATCCGTTTTAAGAAATAGGTGAGGCTTCACTTCAGATGAGTGAGATCAAGACCTGAGCCAAAATGAAGAGTCAGACGCTTAACCAGCTGAGCCACCCAGGCGTCCCCTCAGTGAGTTTTTATTTCCCTGCGTTGGAACAGCATGTTTCCACTGGGAGTGCTGTCCCCTGATTGGGCTCCACAGCCCCTGAGGTGACAGACAGCAGAGTCTTTATCATGCAGAATTGTTTCTAGAGGAGGAGCTAGAGGAAGTTCTTTCCAGGATCACGGGGCATTCCTTTCCCTTTCCTGTGTTCTAGGGCATTCAAGGACGGGCCTGGCTCTCCGCCTTTCCCCTCCAGAACAAGGAGGGCCTTGGGGCCTTAACTAGGGCTCATCCTCCTCCTAACGCTGAGTGAGAGCCTTCTTGTTTCTAGACCGAATGAAGAGAAAAGGCAGAGGAGTTACACAAGCTGGCAGACCAGAATCTAGCATTTTCTAATAACATGTTTTTGGCATTTGATGATACTGAGAACAGAGTGTTTTTGTGTGAGCACTTCTGATTCAGTCATGACAAAGATAAATACAGGCAACTGTTTGTTCCAGAGTTGTTCAGAATCTAGAGACTAGTGAAGAGCTTAAAGCAAGGAAGTTTTGCTGGTCTGTGTGACCAGTCTACCTCGAAAGAAGAAACTTGATCCATCTTCTCCTCTGGGGAAAGTATTTATAAATATATATTTCACTCCCCTTTCTTGAATGGAGGGAATACTTTGTCCAGAAAAGCTTTGAAACTTGGATTTTTAACTGAGGCAGACCTGAGTGCATGGCTCACTTTCTGATGACAGGATAGAAGGGAAGGGGAGTTGACAGTTTTGGAGAAGGACCCTATAAAGTGTTAGTAAGCCTTTTTTTTTTTTTTTTTTAAGATTTTATTTATTTCACAGAGATCATATGCAGAGAAGTAGGC
>NC_081570.1:17929168-17990533 GCF_022355385.1 Mustela nigripes
GGGGGGGTTCCATCCCAGGACCCTGAGATCATGACCTGAGCTGAAGGCAGAGGCTTAACCCACTGAGCCACCCCAGGTCCCCCCCCCCCTGCTTTTTTAAAGTGAGAAATACAGTGAAAGTTGAATTTACAAGGGTAACTTAGTGGGTTGTATAATCAGACTTTATTCTTACATTCCCATGAGAAAGAAAATGTCTGAGGTCTTTCCTAAAAGGATGGAAATACTCTTAGCTAGTCTTAGCGTTAATAGTCTGTGACGTCATACAGACTAAAGGACGGATCTGAAAGTCTGCACTCCCTGGATGCTCGTGTCCATGATGTTGTTGACACGTGGTCTTTTATTAATTATTTGCCTGCCTTTTGTCAAATGTTGAAATGAGACTGTCAGTCATTGAAAAGTTTTGCTTTATCAAGCTATTTGGGACAGTGATTAATGATGAATTACTAAAATCCAGTGTTTGGGGGAATGCAGAATAAGCTGGCAACTGATTGAAGACCTCTTGGTTTAGAATTTCTTTCAGAGAGAATCTGATCTGTAGTAAAACAAAAACAGCACTTGATTTGGGGACAGGAGACCAGTTGTAGTTTGGCAGCACTTTTAACTAGTCTAGGGATTTGAGGGACCCAGTATATGAACTTTCTAGAATATAATTTCCTTTTAGGCAAAATGAGAGTTTTAGGTGAATGGTCTCTTGCAGTTCTGGTATCGAATGCATTAAGTTAGTAGTATGGATTTAATGGTTTGTCTTGGAGAAGAATAGGGCCTGTTTAACCTGCTTTAGAGAACAGTGCTTTTTTGTTTTGTTTTATTTTGTTTTTAAGAATTGTAATAGCATCCGTTTTCATATGGATAAGGATATGCCAATTGCAAATCCTTCTGCATTCTTTTTTTTTTTTTTTTTAAAGATTTTATTTTTATTTATTTGACAGAGAGAGATCACAAGTAGGCAGAGAGGCAGGCAGAGAGAGAGAGAGGAGGAAGCAGGCTCCCCGCTGAGCAGAGAGCCCGATGTGGGACTCGATCCCAGGACCCTGAGATCATGACCTGAGCCGAAGGCAGCGGCTTAACCCACTGAGCCACCCAGGCGCCCCATCCTTCTGCATTCTTACCTGTTCATTAAAATAGGTCTCTAGTATGCCTCTGTGTGCTCGTCAGTATAACCTCTGCACTTAGTATAATGCCTGAGACAGAGTAGACCCTTGATAATTGGAATCAATGAATATATGTGAACAATGAAGGTATAAATGATCTGCGGTGTAAGCCTGCCTTCCAGCTGCCTTCATTAGAAAAAGGAGGTACTGCTAAATATTGGTTGGGAAAAAAAGAATAATTTTGGAAACTTGGCTAGTGGAAGACATAGTGTATTGAAGAGTCACTTGTGTTCTTTGTGCTATTTTTTGTTTGAAATGGAATGAGTCAATGAAGTTACTGTATTACAAGCAGTAAAAACATTTAAACTGGAGCCTGATTGTTTTTATAGTCAAAGGGAATTCAGGGATGTTGAACCTGGAATTAACTCTTTTAGCACAAGCAGGGGGAAAAAAAGAGGATAAAGTTTTCTACAGTTAAGGGGAGGGAAAAATAAAAAAATAATCAAGCAATCATATATTACTAATTTAGTGTACATAATCTATAACTTCATGAAATTCATTTACTATAATTGTTCACTGAAAAATTCATTCTGTAAATATTTTTATTTATAAGAGAAATCTTTAAGCTTAAAAATAGAGAGATATGAAAAAGGAAGATGAATTGAACATCTATATATTCAGTAGGTATTTTTAAATCTCTGGTATCCATTTTTTTAGATCTGTCTCTCCTAGAATTCAGAATTGCACATGTAAAAAAATTTGAATAAAAAAAACTAACCAGACACTACAGCTTGCAACTGAACTAAACTTCTTCCTAAGAATACCTCGCCTTCATTTTTAATTTTTAAAAAAGTGGCAAGACAGCATCCTAAAATACATGAAGAAATCTAAATTACCAGTTTAATGTTAGGTCCCCCCCCCCCCAAAGTCCTGACTGCATCAAGCCCAGTTTCCAGTGAAATTTTACAGGGCCTTTAAACAGATGAAGTGTTCCCTAAAACGGTGCTAATGGTCAGAATTCCTGTGGCGCCGACTCCCAGTGGGTGTAGCTGTCTGTGGAAGAGAGGAGGGAGGAGCTGAGTCTTCTCACATATATTTTCCAATTTGAGGAGGAAATAGACACTGAGTATGTGTGTTTGGAATTTAAATATATAAAATACACATTTGTGTGGTTGGAAAAAAACAAAAAAAGGCTGTGTGTCATGAATGTCCGTTTTCAAAGCAGATAAACTTTGTAAGAGCACTTGTGAGCAGAATTCCCGAAGTCTTACTGTTCTGTTGCTCGGTACCACCCTTACCAATATCTAGCCCATGGGACGTTCTGTAAAATCCCAAGTGTGGAGTTGAAGTGAGTGATATGCTTCATGCTATCTTTGTCCTTAAACTACTGTGGATGACCCGAGATGCCCGCCTTTACCCGCTTTCCGGGTTCTCTGGTAGCATCGAGCGTTTCAGTGCATGGCGATTGCCAGGGACCTGGTAGGCATTTCTGTTTCAAGAAGGCTCTGTAGTTGAAATGTGGCTTCCGCAATGGCAGAAGTGAATTTTTAACTTTCTGTAACACCGGTTCACTCAAATTCATATTCAGATAGCCAGCCACGCTTCACGAAATGGCTACCATATTGGAAATTCAGATATGGAGTATTTCCATCATTACAGAAAGTTTTTTGGACAGTGCTGCTCCAGACTTCTCTTTCTAAGATGCCCACTGGCTTGGCACATGCCTCTGAGCAAGTAGACTGTTTCCCCAACATCCTAATTTATAAAATGGAGGTAGAGTGCGGATGCCCTTTGGTTGCCAAGAAAATTAATATGTGAACAAAAACACTGCAGAGCTTTGTCTCCTCAAGAAAAAACACATCTTAAAAATACCATAGAAAATAGATGATGGCATTTCTTAAAGTAATAACTGTTAAAAGGTGTCAAGAAACTGCTGGCACAGTGGTTTGTTGATGGAGAGAACTTACAAGGTTCTATCATCCATTCTCACTTTTCCCCCTCAGGTACTTGAAGCTTTCACCAAAACACCCTGAATCAAATACTGCTGGAATGGACATCTTTGCCAAATTCTCCGCATATATCAAGAATTCAAGGCCAGAGGCTAATGAAGGTAAAACACACACACACACACACAACCCCACAAATGATTGGATTACCACTGCACATATACCAAAAAAGCCCTAAGTAAATCCAAAAATCCTGTTAGGACAGTGATTTTAAATTAATATTTTGGAGTCCAGACCTTCCCATTAAGTATTAAAAACTGGCTTTCAAAGTTGACTCGAGATTTGATGATAAGCAGGGTAAGTCCTTAAATTTCTGTTTTCCTGTTTTTGGCTAGTGGGACAGTGCCTGGGATGGTAGATGTACAATACAATGTTTATCGAATGAATTGTTTTCCTGAAGGGGGAACTATACAGAGAATTAACAGGACATCAGAAACAATGAGTGGTGTGGGTGTGGTGCTTTGGAATGGATCGATACAACTTCCTTTAGATTATTACTAAATCTTTTGTTTCTTGTTGGATTCTGGTCACTTGAAGTCAGCCTGCGTGGGTTTTTGTGATAATTCACCTTCAAGAGCAATTTGGGGAGTTAGTCTAAGAGAGCATGTATCTCTCCCATCTTCCTAATTTCTCTGCATCCTAAAAGGGGATTTTAGTTTCAAGTCCTGTTTTCATGTGAGAATTGTTTAGGGTAGTACAGATACAAAGTCCTTATTTCCTATATCAAAGGACAACACTATCTTATTTTGTTTACCAAACGTATGTGTGGTGAAGGGAAGCCTCTTTGAAAGAGGTCCATTTAATGAGCCTTGTCTTAACTACACCATTCAGTCATTTTTCTTCTTTGCGATGTCGAGCATTGTTCTGTCTGAGTAAAACTCTCCAGAGAGAATATTAGTGTTTAATTAAAAGTAATTACAGCAACAAAAACGCCAGCTCCTAAAGACACTTTAATCCGTCATGGTTTTGGACAGTTTGGTGGCGTGGGTGCAGTTCTTTTGGGTAGAAACTTATGGCTGCAAATGAACAAGAAAACCAAAGGGAAGAAATTATCAGTGCCGGTTAAACAAGCATCTTTTAAAAAAGGGAAGCACTCACTGATTTCCTTATGTGGTTTCTATGGGCAGAGATCCAAGCCATTCAGGCCGGTATTTTTTTATTATTAAATTTTAAAATTGCGGTATTTTATAATCTAGTATTGAATTTCAAGGGTTTCTGGGATGATATTCACTGCATGATATCACTGCATGATATTCACTGCATGTGATGTTTTTCTGCAGCAGAGGGAAAGAGGGAAAGGCCGTAGTGCCTGGGCCTGGCTTACAGCTCTTCAGTGTGTTCCAGTAGCTGCCTTGGTTTAGGGACAACTTCCCTAAGTGACTGGCTCTTTTTCTGCCTGCTGTTTCAGTTGTAAGCATTTTATACTCTAAACAAACAGTTACGATGGAGCCCCTCCTGTCCACAGACAGTATCTTTTCTGTCATTCCCTTCCTGCCTGCAGAGGATTTCTTTTCATGAAATCATTCCCCCCCCCTTTTAAAAAGATTTTATTTATTACACACACACACACACACACACACACACAGAGCACAAACAGGCAGAGTGGCTAACAGAGGGAGAGAAAGAAGCAGGCTCCCCTGTCGGGCAAGGAGCCCGATGCTTGACTCGATCCCAGGACCCTGGACCATAACCTGAGCCGAAGGCAGCTGCTTAACTGACTGAGCCATCCAGGCCTCCCCGAAATCATCCTTTTATATCCAGATGCTCTTGCCCATAGTTCCTGAACCATCTGAGTTCAATTCATAATGTTTTCATTTCTCTGTGTAGTTTTTGGAAGCTGGAGGGTGGCTGAATTTCTTTTGACACTTGGTGGGGAGGAAAGGGAAATAAAATATGTTTGCTAAAAAAAAAAAAACAAAACACAAAACCCACAAAGAACAAAACCAAACAATTGCTTTGGGGATGGGATAGAGGGGAGAGAACATGGGAGAAAGTGACTCACTTAAGTATAACTTTGTATTCTATTTTTTTTCCTATCAGTTTGTTGCTGTCTTAAGTAGCCACCTACGCTTGCTGTCCTTATAATGTTGTAACCAATGAGAACAAACAACATAACGGATCACTAGAAGGCTTTATATTAAATTACCTCTTGGTAAATAAGAATTCCAGTTGCCAAGCAACTTTCCCCATAGGACCTGTCACTGCCAGGAAACTTTAGAAAACAATATTCCAAATCACTTTGGAGCTTACTGAGTATATGTAGATCTGTTGAAGGTGTCTTGTCTATTTAGTGCAATAAAATGCCTTAAATCAGCCTTAGAAATTAGTGTTCCAGCTCCTCCTCCTCCCAAACTATGAACCACTTACAAAGAGATGGAGTTGTCATTTTACGTGGTAACTCAGAGTAGGCAAAGTTTTGATCAGTTTTACCAACCTACTAAATATTTTGCAAAATTCAATATGTTTGGGCAATTTTAAGACCTTTTAAGATGTAATTCTAAGTAAGGGATTCGATGCCTAGATGCTGTGGTATTGGGTCAGTGAAAGAGAAGTGTCAGTGCTTAGATTGGGTACAAAATACACAAATAGGGCTTAAAGAATAAAACAAAGGGAAATACAGGAGAGAGAGAGAAAGGGAGGGAGAAAGAAAAAAAAGAATGAATGAATGAATTCTTTTGGTAACATGTCCAAGCTGATTGGAAGTAAGTTTGTGTAATCTTTTGAAGCATTAAAAGAAATTAATAGGTAATGCCTTTTATTAGAATGGGTTAGATATGACCTGTTCCAGATCTGGGTTTGTTTTCTTTTTTCCCACTTCTTTGATTTCATTAATATATATAAATTATTAAACTCCCAAATATAACTAGTAGATAATTTATTAGTGTGTTGGTATTTATAATACTCTTAAGAGCCCAGTGAATTTAGTAGTGATGAAATCTGCCATTTTGTTCTAGAGCATATTTCATAATGTCCAAATTCTCATTTTTAAGTGGAGGCAAGGAATCTATAGGTTCTCATTCATTCCTTTTTATTCAGAATTCCTCCCTGCCTGTCTCCCTTCCTTTTTTTCTCTCTCTGTGGAAGTGTTTGGAATCAGAGGATGGTTCTTCATCATTGTAGCTATGGAACCAAATTGTATTATTATTATTTAATCATCTTTATTTTTTTTTAAAAAGATTTTGAGAGAAAAGATTTTATTTGAGTGAGAGAGAGAGTGCATGAGCAGGGGGAGGGACAGAGGGAGAAGCAGTCTCCTCACTGAGCAAGGAGCCTGTTACTGGACTTGATCCCAGGACTCTGGCTGGCATCATGAACTGAGCTGAGGGCAGAGGCTTAACCCACTGAGCCACCCAGGCGCCCCATCATCTTTAAATACTCCTGACCTCTCCCTATTTTCTATTGGCCTTTAAAAATTGCTTGCATGAGGCTGCCCTTTACTGAAATTAGCAGTAGCTTTAAAATACAGTTTTATCCTTGTAAGGGCTCATAATTTTGGTATTCTTCATTGTGAATTGTAGTCTTTTCCTACAGCAAATATGGTCATGTTAAATCTAATGCTTTCTGTTTTGCATTTACTCAAATTATATTCACAATTGACTAATGTATGCTTGTTGAAAAAGTTAAAAGCGTTTAGAAATAAATTCAGTAAAACTTTAGTGCCCCTTCTTAACCTCATTTGAGCTCTTCCCCAACAGTTAATATTCATCCTTTTTTTCTATGTAATTTTGCAAATATTGTGTATCAGTGTGCATTTATGTGTATATTTATATTTTGCAATTGTTTTTTCACATATTATGTGGTAGAAGTCCTTCCATATCAAAATGTAGATCTACCTCACTTTTTATAAATACTGTTTAATATTCCATAATACGGATTTTTATTTAACTGTTTCCCTGTTGATAGTCATCTAGATTGTCTCAAGTTTTTTTATTGTGACAAACAGTGCGAGTGAATGTCCTTGTGCTAGATTCCAAATAGGTCAGAAGATTTTGTTTCTCAAAAGTCTATTCCCACTAATGTGAAAGTATTCATTTCCCCTCACTTCTGACCCTGGCATGGTTGTGCGTATGCGTGTGTTGTGTGTTTTAAAATTTCGCTATAGTCTCATAGGCAAAAAAGGGTGTTTTGATTTTCAGAATTAATCTAAAACTAATTGGATAGCCTCTATCACAGTTAAGTACTAATTTTTTTGGAGAGCTTTTTAAATACCTTCCTTACAGATAACCAGCATTACCACAGCAAGGGTATTATTAGAGAATGGTTGCGCTAAGACAAGGAGCTCCTTTTTCATAGCTTGCTACTGCCTTCTAGTGGTTAGTCTTGACATTTTCTTTATCTTAATTCCTTTGTGGTTTGTCTTCAAAACTTCATTTTGAATGATGCTCTTTAGTACCTCTTGGCCCCTCTGTTTTTCTCAGTTTTGTTGGCCTTCCTCAGGTTATTACATAAGAATCGAATCAAACTAATTCACCATTCTTTGTTTACATTAATATACCCTTTATTCTGAGATTCTTAATGAAAAATTAATATTTCTAGGAGGTACAGCAATTCAGCTTCATTGCAGGTGCTTACCTTGGTCCAAAATGGTAGAAAGAATAGTAATTTTAATATTTACCGGTGACTTAGTTTTAGTCTGTGCATCGCTTCTAGGATTATAAACATCATATGTTTCAAACCTTATAAATTCAGAGTATTTTAGTTTTTCTGTTGAATATATTTGAAAACTAATCCAGGAGAAGGATGAATTTAAGAGCAGGTTGAAGATCACAAACTTGCCCAGACTTTGTTTCAGTGTTTGAATTCAGACAGTATTATCTTGCATAGAGGCCACAACTCCGTTCATTGTAATCTGGTCAAAGAATAAATCCTTATAT
Source organism: Mustela nigripes (assembly GCF_022355385.1). Classification (NCBI taxonomy): domain Eukaryota; kingdom Metazoa; phylum Chordata; class Mammalia; order Carnivora; family Mustelidae; genus Mustela; species Mustela nigripes. The sequence goes on from NC_081570.1 coordinate 17,937,140, forward strand.
CTAATGTGCATTTATTCTGTACTCACTTATTTTGATAGGAAGCATATTGAGTCTTTAAGTTGGTTCTTTGACAGTCCCGAGATGCTGCTGTCCCTTCTCACCACCCACCACCCCCTTTTAAGTACACCATGAAATTTCCATCCTGCCCTAGACTCCTTAAGTAACCTAGCTATTTCTCACATTTTATTCTCTTGGCACTTTATAAATTTAACATTTCATGACTGCGTGCATGATCAGTAACTTGCATGTAATCAATGAAAGGTTATATTTACTGCTTCTGTATTTTTGACCTTTTCTTTTAAATGGCTTGGTTCCTTGTGACTTCCACAGCTACAGCTCAGCTTCTCTAGTTTATTGGGCTCCAGTGTCCTTCTGCTTAACTCTTTTTTCTAAGAAATCAACTAGCTTCATCTGGCTATGGCTAGAGTGCCTTTTATTCATAAAATAAGTAGATCCTTGATCTTGTCATCTGTCACTTGACATATACATTCCAGTGTGTTTGATATGTTACCTAAGTAAAAAGTTTTACCAGTTCTTCTTTACATTTTAAAATGGCTCTTATGTTCTATGGCAATATGCCATTCCTACCTCCTTTTCAGCTTCCCACAGATATTTGTATCTGAACAGTCAGATACAAATATCTCCACTCACCTGACTTTTTAAAAAAAAGTATCTATTCTACATATTCACCTGATTTCCTTTTGAATCTTCTCTAGACATTTAAGAAACTCCAAACTTTTATATGAAATTATTGGCCTTCCTCCGTCTGTGACAGATATCGAACAGATGTTTAATTCGTGCTTGGGTAGAATGCTGTGAATATTAGGGGCTATACGGAAGAGGCACAAGACACAGACTTTACCTTCAAAGAAAACAGAGTCCAGTTAAGGAAGCAAGAATAATGCATTGATTTAATAACAAGAATTAGAAGGAAGAGGTTCATGATTTAGTAGACTATTAGTTTAATATAAACCATCCCTGAGTTTAAAAATTTAACAACTCTAAAAATCTAACAGTGCTAATGTTAAAAGACTGAACATAACTAATCCTTTTTTTTTTTTTTTTTTAAGATTGTGAGCAAGCGGGGCATGGGGGGTCAGAGGGAAAGAGAGAGTCTCAAGCAGGCTCCACGCCCAGCACGGAGCCCCGCAAGGGGCTCCATATCTTGACCCTGAGATCATGTCCTGAGCTGAAATCAAGAGTGGACACTTGACTGACTGAGCCACCCAGGTGCCCCACCAATACATATTTTTCAGACATATTAAAAATGACAAGATAGTCAGTTATCAGATACTGATTTTAATATAGAGATTCATATTCAAAGCTAAAAGAACAATGTGGAAAATTTGAACTAAGAACTGGGCATTATAAAAATCCAAATGGAAGTCCTAGAATTTAGACATATGATATCTGAGATTATGAATCCAGTATATGAACCGAACAGATGAGACAGTGATGAAGAATTAGTGAACTTGAAGAGAGGTCAGAAGGAAATAACTAATGGAAGCGCAGAGACAAAAGGACAAACAAAACGAACTGGAGGAATAAGTGCAAGATTTGCAGAACACAACGGAGAGAGGAACACATGTCTGTAAGTGGAGTCCCAGAAGGGGAGGGAAGATGGAGCCAAAGACATGGAGGTAATCGCCAAGAATTTGCCAAAACTGATGAAAGGTAACAGGCCATGGAGTCAAACATTACGCCACCCCAGCAGGACAAATATAAAGAGAACCACACCTGTGTGTACATAGGCACCTGCTGAGAACCAGACAGAATCTTACCGATGGCAGAGAGTTGGTTAAGGTAAAGCAGCGAGAGTGAGCACTGATTCTCAGCAGCAGCAGTAGAATCCAGAAGACAATCTTCAGAGCTCTTCAGAGAGCTAAAAGTGAATTAAAGTTCTGTAAGTAGTGAAATACTCTTCAAGCAAGCACATCCAAATAATTTTTTGTTTTTGCCTCAAGATATGACCTTTATATTTATTCCCCTGGATTCATATACTTGCTAAACCGGTCCGCTTTTTCTTACCACCTTTTCCGTGAGCCTCAAAATTCACTATTTAGTTTACGGTTCCAGTGGTCATAACATACCCACGTTCTCTAAGATGTCAGTCAGGGTCGTTTTTATTTGATGTTCAGAATAAGGCAGATTCTCCTTCATTTCTGTATCTTTCCAGTAGGATATTATCCACTCTTCCTATGTCCCATGGCTGCTCTGAGAATTGATTCTATTATATATTCACGAAGTGTTTCAGCTGAAAAAAATGCTGTAAGAATGTAATAATTAAGACATTAATTTTTTATTTATGAACTTTAATAAGTGATGGTGAAATAGACATTTTTAAACAAACAAAAACTGAGTACATATCTCTGTAGACCCTCCCTAGAAGAAATATATAGTTTTTCAGCAAGAAGAAATATGACTTCAGATGTACAGCAAGAGATGCAAGAAGGGAGGAAAGCAAAAAGTAGTATAAATACATTATAAAGTGTAAATGAATATTGTCTGTATAAAAAACAGTAACACCTTGTGGAATTTAAAATCCAAGTGAAATGAATATACATGACAATAGCAGCCTTCAGGACAGGAGGGAGGTAGTGACAGCAGAGCGTTATGAGGCCCTTTCCTTATCCTGGAAGTGCTGAAAGTTATAAGTGAACTTTAGTAAGTCAGGGGAACAAAGACTAGTAAGAGTGTATAATACACTAATAGAGGGAGAAATTAATAATAAATTTTAAAAACTTAATCCAAAAGAAGTAAGAGAACACAGAGCAAGTAGAAATCAAAATGTACGATGACAGATTTAAACCAAAGTTTATAGTAATTACGTTCAATGTAGATGACTTAAATACTCCCAAGTCGAAGACGTCACTTGGCAGCTGGCTCCAAAATATGTTGTTGGGACTCCTGGGTGCCTCAGTGGGTTAAGCAGCTGCCTTCGGCTCAGGTCATGACCCCAGGCTACTGGGATCGAGTTCTGCATCGGGCTTCTTGCTTGGTGGGGAGCCTGCTTCTCCCTCTGCCTGCTCTCCCTCCTGCTCCCCCTGCTTGTGTGCTCTCTCTCTCTCTGACAAATAAATCTTTAAAAAAAGTGTTGCTTATGTGCAAGAACGAATACAACATACACGTGAAACACACACGTATTCAGGGAAGGTGAAGTTAAAGTGGTGTGAATACCAACCAAAAGAAGTGGGCAAAGCTGCACCGATACCAGACAAGGAGACGTTAAGAAGCACCAACTAGACATAATGAAGCATGTTTCAAACTGATTTAAAGGGGTGATCTACCTGAAAGAACGATTCTGAATCTGTATTACTAAATACCTAGCCCGAAAATATAGAAGCCAAATTCATAGAATTAAAAGAGAAATAAACTAATGCACATTCTTGGTGGGAGATTTTTAACTCAATCCCTTAATAACTGTTAGAATCACCCAAAGACGAGGCATCAGAGGGTCTAGCAGGACTGAACAACACAAGGAGCACGTGTAGTCTCGCTGATAGGTACTTAGAACACCGTCCCCAGTGACTGACTTATACATCTGGTTTTCAAATGCTCGTAAGAACACTTCATCAACATTGACTGTAAAGCTGGGCCGTAAAGCAAATCTGAAAATTTTTCCAAAAAGTGGAAATTGAAATCATACAGAATATATTTTTTTCTGGCCACAAAGAAAAGAAGCTAGAGATCGATGACAAAAATCACAGCTAGAAAATTTCTACGTCTTTGAAAACTTAGCAGTGCATTTCTAGTAACCCATGGGCTGAAGAAAAATAAAATTATGAAAGACAACAGATGTCTATTTATGTGATATGGCTAACATTGTGCTTAAAGGGAAACTTATACCTCTGAGTGCTTATATTAGAAAAAAAGATGGGAAATCTGACCGTCTGCACCTCGAGGGTTAGGTAGGAAAAGATCAAGTTAAACCCAAGAAGGTAGAGAATGGAAATACTATTGAGCAGATTTCCTTGAAACAGTAAACAAATATGACAGAGAGTCAGCAAGGCTAAAATTTCTTTGAAAAGTCAATAAATTGATATATCAGTTTATCAAATTGATAAATCTTGACAAGAAAAATCCAGAAAAATGAGAAAGGCTGTAGTAACCAGTATTAGAAATGAAAGGGGATTGTTACAGGACTTACATTGAAGTGATTCTTAGAGGATATTATGAAAGTTTTTATGCTTATAAATTTGAAAACACTATCAGTTAAATTTACAGGAAGTATAGTGTAACAGAATTACTATAGGAGGGCATAAAATGTAAATAGTCTTACAGCTATAATTTAAAACCATTTCTTTTTTTTAAAATATGATTTTTAAAAAGATTTTATTTATTTATTTGACAGATCACAAGTAGGCAGAGAGAGAGGAGGAAGCAGGCTTCCTGCTGAGCAGAGAGCTTGATGCGGGGCTCGATCCCAGGACCCTGAGATCATGACCTGAGCTGAAGGCAGAGTCTTAACCCACTGAGCCACCCAGGCGCCCCTAAAACCATTTTTAAAAGAAATTCCAGACCCAGATAGCTCCACCGATGCATTTCTTCTAAGCATTTGGGGAAGACGTAACATTGGCGTTACACAGTCTTACAGGGAACAGGAGAGAGGAAGATACTTCCCAGCTTGCTTTTTGAGGGCAACCTTGACACTCAGACCACACAAGAACATCAAAAGAAAGATGACTTCAGGCTAGTCTCTCCCAAACATAGATGCAAAAGTCTAAAATAAAACACACCTAATCCAGCAATATGAGAAAAGATAATACACACAACCAGGTGGGGTTTAACTGAGGAAGAGAAGATTGTTTAAACATGAAACTATCTCTATAAATTCATAGAATAAAGGAGAAAAATATGATCATTTCAATAGAAGCAGAAAAAGTACTTGATTAAATTTGATACCTAGGGTACGATGATTTTTTTTTTCCTTAACAAACTAGATATAGCAGGGAAGTGCCTTAATTTGGCAAGAGAATCTACAAAAACTTCAGCAAATATCGTATGTAACAGGGAACTAATAAAACGTTGCCTTTGAGACTGGGAACTAGGAAGTGGTGCTCACTGTCCCCACTTCTGTTCAGCACTGAAGTGGAGGTCTTGGCCAATACGATAGGCAAGAAAAAGGAAAAAAAGGTAAGAGCATTGTAAAGGAAGGAACAAATTTTGTCATTATTCTTAAGCAATATAATTGTGTATGTAGCAAATCCAAAAAAATCAACTGAGAAAGTGTAGGAATAAAAAAAATGAATTAGCAAGGTTACTGTGTATGAGGCCATTAGAAGAATCAGTTGTGTTTTTGCATGCTAGCAACAAACCACAGAAAACTGCAAAAATATTTACACCATCAAAATGTCAGATTTTTAAAAAAAGATTTTATTTATTTATTTGACAGAGATCGCAAATAGGCAGAGAGGCGGGTAGAGAGAGAGGGAAGCAGGCTCCCTGCTGAGCAGAGAGCCCGATGTGGGGCTCAATCCCAGGACCCTGGGATCATGACCTGAGCCACAGGCAGAGGCTTTAACCCACTGAGCCACCCAGGTGCCCCAAAATGTCAGATATTTTTAAAAGAAGTCAGGTATTTAGGGGAATCAATCCAATAAAAGATGAGCAAAGCCTCTACATAGAAAACATACAACACTGAAAGAGATGAATTTAAATAAGCGGTATTGATAGGTTGGCAGCCTCAGTATTATAAAGATGCCCGTTCTCAAGTTGGGCTCTGTTGAATCTGTAGATCATTCAAAAGCCCGGCTAGTTTTCTGTGCATGCGTACATGCACGCATGTGTGTAAATTGACATGCTAATTCTAAAATTAATTAGGGAAATGGAAGGAACCAAGAATAGCAAAATAGCAAAAATGATCTTGAAGAGAGACTTAATATTATCTGATATCAAGACTTATAAAGGAATAGTAGTTAAAACAGTGTTGTACTAATACTAGAATAGACGAATAGAACAGTGAAACCGAATACGGAGTCAAGAAAATACCCCTGTCTCACACCCTACACAAAAACTAGCTCGAGGACGGTTGTAGATATAAATATGAATGGTAAATAATATACCTTCTAGAAGATAATGGAGGGTATCTTCATAATTTGGGGATAGGTAAGATTTCCTCTTAATCTGGACGAAGCACTCATTGTGGAAGAAACAATTGATTAATTGGACATTAGTTTTAGTAACTTTGATTTGTAAAAAGTCACCATTTAGGGAGTGAAAAGGGTGAAGGTACACGTAACATGTAGAACCACAACAGGTTTGCAACTGTAATTTACAGAGAACTACAAATAAGATAAGCTACGTAATGAAGAATGAGCAAATGGCACTTCACAGAAAGAGGATATCCAAGTAGTAAATAGGAGAAGGTGTTACACCTGATTGGTCATCCCCCCAAGTGACTAAAGCTGACCCTACCGAGTGGTGTTGAAGGTGTGAAGTCACTGGGACGTCTCTGCACCGCTCTTTGTCGTGTGGGACTTGGCAAGTGGATCGCAGTTTCTCCTCAACCTGAGCACAGGTATACCCAGTAACCCACAGCTCCACTTTTGAGTGGACTAGGAACAGACGTGCACCGAAAGATTTGTCCAAGAACGTTTGCTACCCGATTAGTCATGAGCCTCAAACCGGAAACAATACAGACCCCAGTAAGGGCATGGACGAGCACTTACATAATCGCACAGTGGAATGCTGTGTGACAGTGACTGTGGCCTACCTGCTTGGCGCAGCTCCACAGATGATGATCCTTAGGGCACTACCCTGGGCCCTCCACCTGGGCACTCCACCCGTCCTTCACTTCCCTGGCTTCGGCGTTCATTTATGTTCTCAGGATTTCCAGTCGTACTGCTCCAGCCCAGATTGTTCCAGACACTGTGGCCCAGCTGTCTGTCTGGCGCTTCTACATGGATGTCCCACAGACACCTCAAAAGCAGCACGCACTGAACTCATGTCCGCACCCCATGAACCTGCTTCTCTAGGCAGGGAAATGTGGCAGCAAATGATACCAGCGTTTGCCCTGGGAATCGTTTGTTGGCCGTTTCTCTGTGCTGTGCCCGTTCCCCAAAATGTAAATGCAAACTGCTTTGTCCAAGAGCGGGTTTAACGATGCTTAGAGTAACAGTTGGCATGTAGTAGGGGCTCACGCCTGTATTTTGTTAAAAACATCTATCGTTTTTCCATACTCAGTTTTGTTTCCAAGCTCTGTTGGTTTTTGTCTTCTAAGTATGTCTAAAATCCACTTACTTCTCTGGATGCCTACAGCCCCTTATCTAGCTCAGACTGCCATCCGTTGTCTACACTGCTAGGAGGGGGCCAAGGCATGAGTGGGTGGGAGCAATTTGGAAGAAGAGCAGCATAGAAAACTTTTGTCTTTTTCTCTAATGGAACTAAATTTATTTGAACTTAAAACTGTATTGGTTGTCACCTCGTGACGTTTAGCTTTCTTCCGTGACCGAGCACTGCAGTGAGCAGTGTGAGCTTGGCATTCTGGGAGTGGGGGGTGAAGGGGGCCTGGGAAGGTAAAGGATAAGAAGCGATAATAGAAGACTTGTCTGTTGTTATTCCCTATTCCTCTCTAAGGACATCCCCATCCCGTCCGCTAAAGGTCACTACCCTTGACTTTCCAGGTATACCGGGGTGGCTCTGTCCCACTCGTCTCTGAATTATAACAATCATAGCTTCTTAATCTATTTGGTTGAAGAGCCCCCGATTCACTATTGTAACTTGAACTCTCTACTCAGATGCCAGCGTGTTATTATAAAATAATAATTTTATTATTATATGTTCTTGGCTTCCTATGTATTACAAGACAGTACAAAAACTTCATGCTTTCTGCTTGGATGGTCTGTATTGGATCTTAGCATGTTTCTTGGTTACAAATCCAAATATTACTGGGGAAATAGGCATTCAAATTCGGGGCAAGAATCTCTGTCTTGGCAAAATTTTCTTTCCTAGACTTGAATTAATAGCTTTGCCTTTTCTCACTCATTTTTCTAGTTTGAACAGCAAGTGTGTCAGGTCATAGTATGTTTGTAAGTGGGGCATTTAGTTGCTGAGTTGTTACAGATTCCAGTTTTTGAAACTGTCATGCCCTTTTCTGTATTTACCTGAACAAATGTACTTGCTTGTCTCATCCCTTGTCCCTCGTAAATAAGCTCCAGGAGAGCAGGAACCTTGCCTGTCCTGTTCTGCGGCACTTCATGTCAGCGTAAACATTTGATAAAATAGTTACTGACCGGAAGAGTATTGCTGCTGCTTTGGGGCTTGGGTGGTTTTCTGTCTTACAGTATCCCCATCTTGCTTTCAGCATTGGAGAGGGGTCTCTTGAAAACCCTGCAGAAACTGGATGAATATTTGAATTCTCCACTCCCTGATGAAATTGATGAGAATAGTATGGAAGACATTAAGTTTTCTACGCGTAAATTTCTGGATGGCAATGAAATGACATTAGCTGATTGCAACCTGCTTCCCAAGCTGCACATTGTCAAGGTAGGCCAGTTGGATGTGGTGTCACATTGCCATTAGACCACATATTCTCTGTACTAAGATAGCACTTTCTTTGTCTATGACTTTCTTTTTGATCTGGTATATGACTAGGAACCCCGAACATTATAACTTAATGCTATTTAGGCATCAGTTGGAATACCCTAGGGTTAGTAGAATGGAAAATTATGTCTTAAAATTGAGGCATATGAAGAATTTGTGTGTGTGTGTGTGACTGTTTAAAAATTCAAAAATGTAGCAGGAAAGTTTGAATTGAGTTTATTACATTGACTTATGTTGTCAAATTCTGTTCTTTGATCACCTGGTTACATCCATACAAGGCAAAGAAATATTTACTGAGCATTTATTGTGTAAGACACTATGCTAAATAGAGTAGTAGTTAACACTAGTTTTATGACAAAGATCAAGACCAAGGAAAACAGAATCGTGTGTGCGCCTTCAAACATTTACCTGGGGATTCCCCCGGCTGTCCCTCTGGGTCACCAGGGCAGGCGTTTGCAATCCTTGTCACATTACTGAAGTTCTGATGTACCCTGCGTCCCTTGTCATTGTTTAAAACTCTAGTTAGAATGAAGGGGACTTCTTCCCAAATAGAAGCAGTTCTCAGAGATTCACAGAATTCATATGCCCTAAAATCGGAGCTAAGTCTGGTTTACAAGTCATGGAAAATAAATGTTAACTTTTGATGTCTTTGTATTTCAGGTGGTGGCCAAAAAATACCGCAACTTTGATATTCCGAAAGGGATGACCGGCATCTGGAGATACTTAACTAATGCGTACAGTAGGGACGAGTTCACCAACACTTGTCCCAGTGATAAGGAGGTCGAAATAGCCTATAGTGATGTAGCCAAAAGACTTACCAAGTAAATGTCACTGATGAGAGAGATGTCTTTGCATCTTCCCCTAAGAATATGCTTTTCCTAACAGACTGCTCCTGTTCCTATAAAGTAGAAATTTTATTTTGCATGAACGTGCAGTTATTCAAGATAACGATAAAGGATAGACAAGGTATAGTAGCTATCTTTAAATATACACTCCTAAGCAGTATTATGTTTAAAACTCTGTATCCTGTGTCCCTCCCCTGCCCCATACCCTCCTCTCCTTTAATTCAGAGACACGCCGCCACACTCCCCACTTGAGCAGTAGATCGCTGTCTGTCCGGAGCCCTGACCGTTTCATCTGTCCACAGTGGACAGAGGGCCGAACTTCGGATGTGCCGTGTTTAACTGTTAAAATAGTACCACGACCTCCTCAGTCAGCCCCAAATTGGTGCACAGTGCATGGTACAAGGAATATTTATGTATTCTGGGAATTGTATAATATGTAGTAAGAGTATATGAAAGGACCGCTACTGTATCAGAATACTCTGTTTCAGTTCAGTCTGTCCTGGGTCTGTCACCACCGGTGAAGAGAGCCTTCCACAGAAAGTCACTACAGAGTTTGCTGTTTTTACTTTGTACATGGATTTTTACTTTTGCGCAAAAACATTTATCCTTCATGCCAGTTCTGTCTGAGGCTCTGTAGAAGCTAAAAGTTCAGAGAGAGAGGGGTGATGCCCTCAAGATCTTCCTCAAGCATGAGAAAAACCAATGGGCCCCTGCTACTCTGTCCACATGTGTTGTTTTTTTATGTGTATTCTGCCCAGTGCCATTTGTTTGGAACTTTATTGCTTTCCTCCTTTATTTTAAAAAGCTCCCTTTTTGGTAAGCATAGACCTTGCTGTCCAGAGATCTGTTGAGTAACACTACATAAACTGATACTTAATTGATTTAGCTACAGCAGTACAACAACTTGTAATGTCAGAATTAACGCAGGTATTAACCTAAGGAATATAGCTTGGGTCTGTCAAAATATTAGGCAGAATTTTGTTTCTGAAGCATATTTAATTAGTATGGATAATCTAAAGGATGCATTATCCATCATATACCAAAAGCAAGGTAAAACACACATTACCAGCTTTCCCATTCCACTCTCCCTCCCCAGTGACTGTTAAACTCTGGGTAGAGGGTGGTTCACTCCTTTTGAACTATATTATAGTTGTAATGGTGAGTACGTATTTACTGCAGTTTTGCCTAATCTCAATCATTGAACTTCCTTCGATTAAATTTTTCTAAAGCTACATTGAGGAATAGCACTCTGCATGTTTGTTTGTTTTTTTAATCGAAGTCCTAAACCAGGAATGATTGGTTCTCTAACAAGGGAAGATGAACTTGGTAAAAATAAAACAAAAGTTTGCTACGTATTTATTCATTTTTAAAAAATGGACTTCCTAAGTACTACTGCTCCAAAGATCGTGGTTGTAACTAAAATACATTTTTGGTAATTTTTTTATATGTAACTTGTTTAAGATGTGCTATTTCTCATAGGCTGTTTTTGGAAATTTATATTATTGCTTTAAAATGGCAATGTTTCCCCCCCCTTTGGTGTGTTAACATTTAGTAATCACTGGCGTTAGGGAAGCAACCTGATTTTTATAAGCATATACTGCATTTTTTAACCTATCAGTACTTAGCTTGGTACAGAAAGATAAGCTCCAGATTGAATCCATTTGGCTCAGGGAGGTTTCTTTGCCTTGCCCTTCTTACAACTCCTTATTGCTGATTAAAAGTCTGGGCACCCACCTTTTTGTAATTAAATATTGGATAGTGACTTATCTGGTTGCAAGAAAAGCACTCAGGTTATCACTGAGAAATTCCAGAGCAGTAGTTTCAGTGGGTGAAAATGTCCCGTGTGCACCAGGACACAGGCAGCCATCGCCGCTTCCCACCTCCTTTTAAACCGGTAGTGACTTGACATTCAGGCGATACTGAACCTCGCCTTAGGGCTCTCAAAGTATGAAAAAGATTCAGGAGAAGGGTCTGTTCTTCCCAGTGAGCAGGGGACTGAGTGGTGCAGAATAGAGGGGCTAATGAGCACGGAGATACATTGCTCAAAATAGAGGGACGAAACCACATTCTGAAATTCAGTCATGAACTGTTTTCACTTTGGATATTTATTCTCTTCATTGTCTCTTGATTGTATTTGGCTCTCTCTCTAGATGTCCAAGAAAGGCCGGGCTGTCTGTTACGATTTTGATGTAGAAAGACAGATTTTATTATTATGTTATCAGGGAAGATAGTTAGATGAAATTGAGATTGGCATATGGACAAAAGCTAGGAAAAAGGATGACCCAGAACATGATTTTTTCCCTCATTTTATACTTGTGGAAAGATCATAGCTTAAAATCTTGGGAGATTTTAGGGCATAAAAGTTTTCATGGCAGTTCATGTAGTGTGTATGAACTGATACAATGCAGACCATCTGATGCTGTTTTTACAACTAACTCATTTGTTTCCTCATTTAAGCCCCTTCTGTACCACTTCAGCAAGATTAGAGTCTGAATGGAAACTCTCACTTATTTTCCAAGGAATTCTGAGAAATTTTTCTGTTGAACAGTTGGAAAGCTCTTTACTATTTGAGTTGATATAACTTCCTTTTTTAAAAAAATGTAGATGTAGATTTTCAATATCCCTCTAATACCTTTTATTAGGATCATTGACTTTTGTGATGAAAATCATATATATAAGATTTGATTTCTTGATAACTCAGCTTACACAATTTATTTTTAAACTCTTGAGCAATCTGTATACAATGAAGAGATTTCTGACATTTATTCTTACACTAAGTTGATCAACTCTAGATTTTAGGCATTTTAACGTCTGTTGAGTTTTGAATCTCTTCAGAGTTACATAGCTAGCTTTTGTTTCTGTACATTTAAAATATCCACTTAGGAAATATCTACAAGGTAAAAAATGAGAAGAAATAGCAATGTATTTTTTCATGAACATTTTGATAAACATTTCATCATTTATTGATTAACCATTTTCTTACACTGGTTATAATCAGTATTTGATTCAGAGAGGGAAGCATTCATCGTTGATATACTATATAGGCTTTAAAAAAAAATTCTATCCTTTACAAATGATCAGGATTGGGGCTGTCAAAATCATATTTTTATCATGGAAAAAAATTCAATTCCCTCAGTCCTAATGTTGAACAGAATTGGAGTATTTTCTTTAGAATTACTTGAAAAGGCAAATGAAAGCTTATTATAGAATGCTTGTATTTTCTTTTCTCTCTCTAGAACCAGTATATTGCTGGCAGCTATTGTATTAAAAAAAAATAAAGTATATTTTCACTATCATAAAATGTTCTTTTTTCCCCCACCTCATGAAAATAAATAACAACCTGGGGTAAAAGTGTTTTACTTGAGACTGCTTTTATCCATGAGAGGGTGACTCAACACATTTAATAGATTAAAGGGGAAAAAATTCATATGGTCATCTCAGTAGGTGCATAAAATAATTTGATAGAAACTTTTATGATTCTCATTCTTAGCAAAGTAGGGCCAGAGATTAAAATATTTTTTACCTGAAAAGCCATCTGCCAAGAACCTACAGTTAATTTCATATATAAATATGAAATAAAGCCCTCCCATTAAAGCCAGGAATAAGACAGGATTGCCTTCTATCACAGCTATTATTTGGCTACTTTTTACAGCTACTTTATTAGAAGTGTGCTAGTCAATGCAGCAAAATCTGTAGAAAGAATAGGGAATGGAAAAAAAATGACCAAATGGATGCTTTTTGCAGATGATGCATATACATAAAAGAAATACAAAATAACCTATCAGAAATAATAAGGAAATTTAGCCAGATTACTAGATAAAATATTGAAAAAATATAATTACTACATACTAATACTAACTATATTAAAATTAATAAACTAGTAACATTGGATGACATTTTTTTCTGGACAAAATCTGGGTGACTGAGGAAAATGGGAAATTGTCAATGTATACTTTTTTGAGATTTGAGAAATTTGTAACATATGTTACCTATTCTAAAAAATAAAATGCTTTAAAAGAAGCTAACCTTTTAATCTATTAATCTTAGATCAAATCTAATAAACCATGCAATTCCGTTATGAAGAAAAGTGCAAACTATTATCAAAGGACCTAATTGAAATTTGCTCCATGGATAGGTATATCATGTTCATGGATAGGAAGCTTACGAAGAGTTTTAATTCTGTCTCAAGTAATTTATAAATTCAGTAGGTTTTCCAACAAAATCTCAAGTGTGCGTGCGTGCGTGTGTGTCTGTGTGTGTGTGAGAATAAGACAAATGAGTTTAAAAAATTCATACGGAAGAATTATTCCCCTCTATAACCCATATATATATTTGGAGAAGGGAGGAAAACCTAGGAAGCTCGCCTGATGAGATATAAAGACTTGAAAGTTTACAGTTGGGTTTGGCCCATGCAGAGGGCCTCTGCTGGGGAAAAGAAAATCACAAGGCTCTTGGTTATAGGGCACACTGGAAACCCAGGAACCCAAATACATGATTGTTTTTTTCACAGATCATTTGTTGAATTCCAGAACTGTATGTGGCATGCTAGAAGCTAAGTCCAGGGCTACCAAAAGGCAGAATGAAATCTCCCATAATCTCACCATATTTAGGAGACAAGATTTCATTAGCAGGAGGGATTTACCCAAAACACACAGCAGCATAATGGTTGCCTGGTGCTGTGGGCAGGAGTAGGAATTGCCAGCAAGCATAAGGAGTCATTTTGGGATGATCCATCAGTTCTAAATATGGATTACAGGTAAGGGTCTGGTGTCCAGAATATATAAAGAATTCTTATAATTGAATAATAAATGAGCAAGGATTTGAATAGATAGCTCTTCAAAGAATATACACAGATGGCCAAGAGACACATAAAAGAAGCTTAACATTAGTCATTAGGGAAATATAAGTTAAAACCACACACACAAAAAAACCCTCCAGTATGACTATAATCAAGAGACATTATTAAATGTGGGCAATGATGTGGGGAAATCAGGACTCTCTTACACTGCTGGTGGGAATGTAAAATGGTGCAGCCACTTTGGAAAACAGTCTGGCAGTTATTCAAATACTTAAACACAGAGCAGCCACACGGCCCAGCAATTCCACTCTTAGTTTATAACCAGGAGAAATAAAACTTTGTTCACATATGTCTTGTACGTGGATGCTTATTTCACTCTGTAGTAGCCAAAAAACAGAAAGAACCCAGATGTCAACAGATAAACGGGCTAAAAATTTTATACACACACACACACATATATATTCTATATATATATTTTTTCATTATATTCATTAATGGGATACTATTCAGCCATAAAAAAGTACAGACACAAGGCACAATACAAGTGAACCTTGAAAACCTGCTCAGTGAAAGAAGCCAATCAAAAAAAGCCACCTAAGATTCCATTTATGTGAAATGTCCAGAATAGGGAAATCTTACAGAGACTGACAAATTAGTGGGTTGCCAGGAGTTGGGGGAGGAAAGAATGGGGAGTGACTGCTGGTGAGTATGGGGTTCCTTCTTGGGGTGATGAAAATGTGCCGGAATAAAGTAACAGGGACAGTTATTCAACTTTGTGAATACTAAAGTACAAAAACGCACTGAATTGTGTACTTTAAAATGGTGAATTTTATGGTATATAATCAATTTTTAAAAATTGCATGGAGGCAGCTCTACCATGCTCAAGTTTTGGATAATCAGTCTACTGACAGGTTAATTGGCAAAGTTAGTGATGTGGATTTCCTTTGTGTTTGAATTAAAGCTCAATTTAAACAGCATCCAAAATATTTTATTTAGAAAAAAAAAATTTTTTTGAGAGAGAGAGCATGGGTGGATGGGTGGGGAGGGGGAGAGATGGAGAAGCAGACTCCCCACTGAGCATGGAGCCCCATGTGGGACTCGATCTTAGGACCCTGAGATCATGACCTGGCCCAAAATCAGATATTTGAGCCACCCAGGCACCACTTTCCAAAATAAATTCTTAAAAGGAAAAAGAAAAAAAAATTTATAAGCCATTTAACTGTGTTCACCAAAAATGGGTGAATTCTATAGTTTGTAAATTATGCCTCAATAAATCTTAAAAAAAAAAAAAGCTGAAAAGCACAAATCTGAAATTAATTCATTTTATGGTTTAAAAGCAAGATGGACACAGCAGAAGACAAGATTAGTGCTTGAAGGTAGGTCAACAGAAAAAGTCCAAACTGAAGAAAAGACAGTAAAAAGAATGCACAAACAAAAGAAATCTACAAGAAAAGAGCATAGGGGACAAGGAACACAATCCAAAGATATATGTAACTAAAGTCTCAGACAGAAACATAATGGGGCAGAAGTAGTAATTGGTGAAATAATAGGTAAGAATTTTCTAAAACTTGATACCAAACCACAGATTCATAAGCCTCAGCAAACTCCATATGGAATAAAAACAAAGAGACCATACCTAAGAACGTCCTAGTCAAAGCGCTGAAAACCAAAGAGCAAATCCTAAAGACAGCCAGAGAAGAATGACCCATAACCTTTGAAGGAGTAACAATAAAACTAATGGTTAACTTTTCAGCAGAGAAGATGGAAGCCTGAAGACAGGAATCTTTAAACTGTTAAAAAGAAAAGGGAAAAACCCCACCAACAGAGAATTCCATCCATACTTACTGAAAATATTCTCACAAGCTAAGCCAAAAAGGGCATTTTCGGACAGACAAAAGCAGAGAGAACTCAGCACTAGCAAACTAGTGCTACTAAAGATACTGAAGGAAGTACTTCAGCTCAAAGGAAAATGAGCCCCAGACTGAGGTACAGAACCAGAAGGGCGAATAAAAAGCAATGGCAAAGGTAAAACCTGTAGGCAAATGTAATAGCATATTGATTATTTAAACAGCAACGGTAATGTCTTGAAGACATGTACTGTTGTATATTTCATTTCTGTGGAAGTAAACATTCAAGTACTTGCATTCTGTGGAAATACATTTTGTGGAACATATAACTGGCTTATAGAAGTAAAATATAATGGAGGAAAGTATATAATGTGGAATATATAACAGTGGTTATGTATTATAAATACATAACATTGGTGGAAGTGTAGTAGGAAAGTTAAGTGGAGTTAAGTACTTGTAGGATCTTTACACTATTTGGTAAGTGGTAAAAGTACTGATTTAAGAAAACTATAATAAATATTATAATATCTAGGGTATCTATTAAGATAATTAGAAGAACAAATAACTTAAAAATCCAAGATTCGAGGGGAAAGGAGTTTAAAAAAGAAACCAACAAACCCCAAAGAAAGAACAAGAGGACTAAAGGAACAAAAGCTAGGACAAATTGAAAAAAAAAAAAAAAGCAAAAAGTTAGTTATAAACTGTACACCATTAGTACTTCTATTAAATATAAGGGGACTGGGCGCCTGGGTGGCTCAGTGGGTTAAGCCGCTGCCTTCGGCTCAGGTCATGATCTCAGGGTCCTGGGATCGAGTCCCGCGTCGGGCTCTCTGCTCAGCAGGGAGCCTGCTTCCCTTCCTCTCTCTCTCTGCCTGCCTCTCAGTGTACTTGTGATTTCTCTCTGTCAAATAAATAAATAAAATCTTTAAAAAAAAATAAATATAAGGGGACTAAACAATCTGATGAAAAGTCAAAGTGTTGAATGATAAAAAAAAAAAAAAATCAAACCCCAGTATATGACATGCACAAGAAGCCAACTATAAGGACACAGAAAGGTTGAAATTAAAGGATGGAACAGGATGGGCAATCTATTGACATAGTAAATCAAAGAAAAGCAGATGTAACCATTTATCATACAAATCAGGCTCTGAGGCAAGAAGTACTACTAGACCTAAAGAGAAGGACATTTTATAATAAAGGACATTTATAGCACCCTTTTGTAATGAAGTTTGCTCACCAGGAAGATACAACAGTCTGAAATTTATATGCATCTGATAACATGGTGTTGAATACATATAGCAAAAATTAAGCCAGAAGGAGACATAGATAACACCGTCATCATTAGGGATTTTTAACAGAGCTCTCTCAGTAACTGGCAGGACAACAGAAAAGAAAAAGAAAAAGCACCCCCTCCCCCAAACACACACTAAGGAATTTGAAAAACTCACTTAACCAATTTGTCTTGATTGACATTGGAACACTTATATGCAACAACTGCAGAATGCACATTCTCTTCAAGTACACATGGAACTTTTAGCAAAGCAGATCACATGCTGGCCCATAAAGCAAGTCTCAACAAATTTCAAAGAAATGAAACAATATAAAATATGTCCTCCGACCACAGTAGAAGTAAATTAGAAACGGACTGAAAGACAGTAAGAGAATCTCCAGAATGAGGAACCAATTATAAAGCAAGTGCAAAATAAGACTAAGACCTTTTAACGTATGTGCCAGGAACTGTGCTAAGCCTTTGCGTATATTAACTCACTTAGTCTCCCATAACAGTCCTATGAGATGGAGACTATGATTCCCATTTTATGGATGCAGAAATTGATGCACAGGGAGGTTAAGAAAGTTGCTCAAGGTCACACAGCTATTAAGTGATAAAGAGCCAAAGTTAGAGCCCAAGGCATGGAGCAATATGCAGATTGTCCTCTGCCATCTGCCCGAGTGTCTACTTTTACTAGGGTGGACTTGGCGGCCTGACCCCTGACGGCCAAGGTCATTGGGTGGCCAGGTCAGCGGAGTTCCGCCGGGAGCAAATCTATTCTTGTCTGCTCTCTGGGGCGGGTTTCCCTGGCGAGGAGCGGAAGGAAAAGGGCCCAGGCCCGGACAGGCCCTGCCTGCCCCAGCAAGGCTTATCACCTTGCGCAGCAGGAAGCATTAGCCTTGCCTTTGCGAGCTTTCCTTTCGCCCGTCGGGTGCAGTTCTAAAATGGCCAGTAGGGGGCGCAGGCTCCCCCGCTGGGGCTCCCGCGGCGGCAAACGGCCGCGACAGCTGCAGACCGTCGTCAGTTTGGGGAGCCGACAGCTCGGCTCGGCCGCGTCGCGGGCTTCCTTCCTCTTTATCAGATCTGTCAGGGCTGCCGCTCGCTGCGAAGGCACCTCCGGCCTCCTCCCCTCCTTCCGGTGCCGAACGGCCGCTCCCCCCAACCCCGCACCTCCGCGCGGGGGAGGGGGACCCGCTGCTGGGAGGCCAGGAGGCCCGCGGGCTTCGGCTCCCCGCACAGCCCGGCCCCTCCGCGCGCCCTCGAGGCCGCGGGTGGGAGCTCCTGGGGCGGCAGGGAGGGCGAGCGACGCGGCCGCCGGGCATCCCCGGCGCTGGGACCCGGCTCCGCGAGCCCCGCGGGGGACGACGCGGCCGCGGGCGCAGGGCGGCGGCGCGGGGCGGGCTCCCCGGAGGAGGGGTCCGCGCGGCCACCGTTCCAGGCCCGGCCGCGCGGCCGAGTGGCATCGGGCTAGGGGACCCCCGCGGGGCGGGACGGGACGGGGTGGGGGCAGTCCTTGGGGGGACGACCGCCGGCGACGCATTCCGCATTCTGGTTTGTGCACAAGGAGAACGGGCGTCCCTCGATTTTTGGAAGTGATCCTTCTTCCTCTGACTTCCGCAGTCAGGGAAGAGTAAATGATTTTCAGTAAACGCCGTGCGTCCGCTACGGTGTGAAGCTTATACATAACGTACATAGGAACATATTAAATATCTTGATTTCTACGTAAATTAAGTGTTTCAGGTCTTTTAATCTAGTCAACAATCTATTGAGGTAGGGATGATTATTAGCGCCCCCCCCCCCCTTTTTAAGGTAAGTACGTTTAAGCGCAGAAAGTTTGGATACTTTGCCCAGGGCCACGTGCCCAGGAAGGTGACAGAGGTCCGACTGGCTCCGGAATTTACCTAGGGCGCTGGGTTGAATGCTGTCACCTCCTCTGAGTTGGGAGGGGCTCAAGTGGGGACTCGATTTCTGGGCCCAGCGGTGGAACCGTTCGGAGGTCCCCAAGTCGACTTTTCAAGGGGTGGGGCATTCCGGGAGGCGCAGGACTGTACCCCGCCCAGCTCCAGCTCCGGGGCTCAGTCAGGTGGGCGCCCCGCAAGCATTGCTGGGCCGATCCAACACGAAGTGCCCAGCGCACCGAGCGCTTTGGAGGAGGGGTCCTGCCTGCTGAAAGGCGACTGCGGGAGCCCAGGGAGAGCGTCCGGGGCCTCCCCACCTCCCTGGTTCAGAGTTGGATGTGCAACTCCCCGCTGTCTGCAGAGGTCACTGTAAGCCAGCAAAATCGTCCCGCGGAGGTGGCGGGGAAGTTTCCCCATCCAGGGAGAGGCGGGAGAAGAAAAGCCAGGGTTATCCCTCCCTTCCCTTCCTTCCCTGGAAACCCTGTTATGTCAACAGTGTCCTGTCGTTCTCCTGAATAGCTCACTGCAGAGAGCTCGTGCTTCGTCTCTACCCATGCTCCAAGACTCCTACGGTCCTTAGCAGAATCTTAAGGTCGCCTATTTTAATTATTTTTTAAAAACTGGACCTAAAGACAAAAATGTACATGAAGTGAAGCCCAACTCAATCGCATAGTATTGGTTTGATTACCAAGAGAGTCTTTTTTATTTTTATTTTTTTAAGAAAAATTCTGGAACATTCTAAAGATACCTTCTAACTTGATATTCTGAGCCAACTTTCATTATCAGATGCTTTTCAGAACTCATGGTGACAGCAAGCTGGGAATACACCAGCACCCTTGACTCATCCATGAAGGAGCTAAGGATGAGTGACTTGCCCACGGCCTCTTAGTTAATTAATTGCAGTATGGGGACCCCTAGGGCAGCTAGACAATGGGATGGCTACCAGGTAGGGGCAGAGTGGCCCCCTGAAACCACATCTTGATCTCCTCTACTTGACTCTCAGAGAGTCCCCTGACTTCATAAGGAATGGGTTTAATAAATAATCCTTATCTTCTGTTAAAACACACGTAACTATATCAGATGCTCCATTCATTAAAAAAAATAACACTATAAGAGCCTCCTGGGCACAAGGGCCCAGCTGATCACAAATAAATGGAGACACGTGATTTCTGCCTTCCAGGAGATTCCAGGATCACAAGGGAGAAAAGACATAAACACAAATAACCAGGCAATAAAAGCAGAAGGTGAGAAACGATTCACAAGAGACTTGAAACGGCCGTTGACTTTCCTTCCCTCGTGTGTATTTATGGCGCCTACCTTCTGTCCACTTGGAATGGGAAAATTGCTTTTTCACTAGGAAACTCAACAGTGTATCGAGGAGAATAATTTCTTAAAAGGTTTTTAACCCTGCAAATGATTATCAAATTAATTCTGCCCATTGTAGAAATGTTGGAAAGTACAGAAAAAAGTAAAGAAGCACATACACAGATTTCCCCCAAATTCACCACCAGAGACACCCATTCATTGTATGTTTTCCCACCTATTGGCTAGGATTTTTTTTTCTTTAAGATTTACAGCTAACTTTCCATTACAAAGCTATTCTATCATAAGCATTGCCCGCATCCTCTGGAACTCTCGATTATTATAAGGCTATTTGCCTAACGTTTTCCGTTCCATGGATTCATCATAATTGACTCACTGATTCCCCGGCTGACGGACGGGTGTTTAGGTTGTTTCCAGCTTTCTGTTATCACACCCTCACATCGCAAGGGGTATCTCTGTGCGTGTATCTTTGACCGTCATTCAACTTCCATGTTTCTGAGAAAATAATCAGAAATGTGAACCAGACGTATGAACCTCTTAAGAGTCTGGACACGTATCACCGGGTGATTTGCTGGAAAGTTGCTAAGTAAGTGGCTTAAACAATTATGTAGACAGAGAGTAGGAACATTTTTCAGGCTTTTGATAAATAACACTAAGTGGCTTGCCAGAAATATCACACTGGTTTACACCCTTCCCCCCGCTCCCCCCAGCCCTGGGGTAAATGCCATCTCTCTGTTCTTCAGCTAGCAGGGAGCAGTGTCTAGGCTCACTTCATGACATCTTACTTCTAATCTTCTATTCGCATTTCTTGGGCCTTTGGACAGATCGAGCATCCCTTTTTCCCCCTCCACGTGTTTACTGGCCTCTTATATTTGTTTTTTATTATGTCCTTTGCTTTTTTCTCCATGAGCATCTTTGTGTGTTTTTTTTTTTTTATTGATTTTTGTGGGTTCTTCATAAATTAAGGGTTCTAACCATCTGTCTGTGGTATTTGCTGCAAACATTCAATAATCACACCGGAATTTTTTGCTTTTTGTAGCACGGATCTGTCAAACATTTCCTTTGTGGTTTCTTCCACAGCTTTGAAGTTGAGAAAGCCCTTGCCCGAGTACAGGGCAGTTGGGGAAGGGAGCTCCCAGGTGAGGGATACAAATGGGGCCTTGACCTGGAGGCCAGAGACGAGGCAACTCTGGGTGCTGGGATTGGATTTGTAGATTGGGGCCAGATCAGGGAACCTTTTTAAAGCTGTGGGGTAGGGTTCCAAACAGGGAAGCCACTGAGGGTTTCCGATCTGGGCGAAGACACAGGGGAGGGACTGCGCGAACAGGTTCTCTGTCTTCAAGACAGTAGCTGAACATCAGAGTATCTGAGGTCTACTGTGACCAATATGAAACCTGTTCTGGAAAACTCTATGGGGAGCGCAAAGTTCATAGCTCAGAGAAACTGGAGAACTCTCTCCTCTTTCTTTTGTGTCTGTAGCCATTTTGGGATTGGAGGGTGATATTTCTGATCTGACTCTTTTACTATCAGCCCTGGCAAGAATCTCCCAGGGCTGCAGATTTTCCCTCTTACTTCATAGCAAAGTGATAGTTCCTGCTCTGTTAGCCCATGATGTTGCGACACCTTCTCTCTCCCTCCCCAGTCCCGCTGTTCCGTGAACCTTGGGAACAGGCCTTCACTTTTCTACCTTTAATGTAAACAATAGTTGCAATAACCAATCCTGCCAGAGAAACCAGACTTGAGCAATTTGTAAAATCTCTGGGAAGGAGTTCTTCTGGGTGGCCAGATTTCGGGTGAATAAGAAAGCTCACTGCTTAGAGGACTACACTGTAGTTTTCTGGTTAGACCCTTTGCAGAAATGCATTTTACCTCTTGGCCCTTTAGTTCATTCCTTTGGAAAAGAATGAAAGAATGAAAAGTTTAATACATTCTTTTTTTTTTTTTTTTTTTAAAGATTTTATTTACTTGACACAAGTAGGCAGAGAAGCAGGGGGAGGGTGGTGGGGGGTAGGGGAGAAGTCTCCCTGCCAAGCAGAGAGCCCGATGTGGGGCTCGCTCCCAGCATCCTGAGATCATGACCTGAGCCAAAGGCAGAGGCTTTAACCCACTGAGCCACCCAGGCGCCCCCAGTATAATACATTCTTAAAGGAAATCCTTATAGATGTAAAGATGGCAAATGAGATCCTTAAAGATGTAAGGAGGGCCTGGAATCCCTTCCCCCCCAACACAGACATTTCCAGTTGTTTCCATCCTGCCTTCCAGTGCGTGTGTGTGCTGTGGGACAGAGATCCCTGGGCAGGATCTCCCAGCTCACCGACCAGAGCCTGGTCACAGGGGTCTAGATTTTCTACAGTGCATGTAAAATGCTCATTTTAAAACACCTCGCGTTGAAATAGGGTGTCTATATGGACTCTTAACAAATGCACAGCTTGATGGAATTTTGCACACTAAACACACCCATCATGATCTGAACTAAACAGCCCCCAGATGGAGAAGCACCTGGGGGACTCCTCCTGACTGGCCCCCCTCATGGGCCCCCCCTCAAAGGGAACCACTACTATGATAGCATAGATTAATTTTGAGTGTTTTTTTTTTATAATGATTGATTGATTTGTATTTATTTATTTAAGTTAGCTCTACACCAGATATGGGGTTCGAACTCACAACCCTGTGATCACTCCAGCTCCACTGGCTGAGCCAGTTTTGAGAGTTTTTGATCCCTGTATCCTAAAATCACAAAGAATAGCATCTGCTATCTGGCCTCTTTTGCTCAACACTGGGAAATTCACGCATGTTGTCATACGTCATGCGGAGCAGACGCCTCTTCACATTCGTTGCCACATGGCATTCCGTGGCATGGGGGGGGCATCGTTCATCCGCTGCCGTGGAACAAGTTACCCCCAAACCTAGTGACTTAAAATGACATTTATTCGGGGCACCTGGGTGGCTCAATGGGTTAAGCCTCTGCCGTTGCCTCAGGTCATGATCTCAGGGTCCTGGGATCGAGCCCCGCCTAGGGCTCCCTGCTCAGAAGGGAGAGAAGGGAGCCCGCTTCCCCCCTCTCTGCCTGCCTCTCTGCCTACCTACTTGTGACCTCTCTCTGTCAAATACATAAACAAAATCTTTAAAAATTTAAATTAAAATTTTTAAAAAATGACATTTATTCACTTATTTTAATTTTTTTTTTAAATGATCAAAGAATTTCATGGGGGAGCTTTAGGGAAAGGTCAAGGGTCAAGAAGACCACAAGAACCCATGTCCTTGGTCTGGCCGGGATCTCTCCAACTTCACAGACACCCAGCCCCAATGCTTACTTTCTCATCATTTCTGTAGGTTAAGAATTTGGGGAGCAGGGGCACCTGGGTGGCTCAGCGAGTTAAAGCCTCTGCCTTCAGCTCAGGTCATGATCCCAGGGTCCTGGGATGGAGCCCCGCATTGGGCTCTCTGCTCAGCAGGGAGCCTGCTTCCCTCCTCTCTCTCTGACTGCCTCTCTGTCTACTTGTGATCTCTCTCTGTGTCAAATAAATAAATTAAAAAAAAAAGAATTTGGGGAGCAGCTCAGTTGGGCTTGAAAGGGGGCTCCGGGGTCTCTGTTCCCAAGATGGCACACTTGTGTGGCTGTTGGCGGGAGGCCTCAGCGCCTCTCCATTCGGGCCCCTCCATCATGTGGCTTGTGTTTCTTCATGACATAGTGGCCACCAGCTTACCCCTGAAGGAACGTTCAAGAGACTGGGGTGAAAGTTGCAACATCTTTCATGGCCTCGTTGAGGTTGCTCCCCTGTAGCCCACTGACCACCAAGGCAGCCCTACTCAGCGTAAGGGGGGGCCTCATACACCTGTGACTAGAAGGAGGCAGGGCCTTTGTGCGGGTTGGCTACCATGTATGGCGAAACTATTTCCCCATGGCCGAAGGTCCCTTTATATAGCGTCTTCTGTCACCTTGTTGGATCATACAGTATTTGCTGTTGCAGTTTGCTGACACACACCTCTTTAGGCCTACAGCTTTCGAATTCCACTGATGTAGTTCTTAGAAATACATCCTTGGGAATGGAATTCCCAAGTCAAAAGACTACCTCAAGGAAAGGCAGCATAGTGAGGTGGGAGGAGCAGTTGCTTTCTGTGCCTCAGTATATCCCCCTGTAAAATAAGAGTCATAACACCAAACGCCCAAGCTCGTTGTGAAGATGAGAGACCACGGACGTAGCATTCCCAGCACCTCACGTAGTAGGCACCCAACAGATGTTGGCTCCCTGGCTCTCTCCCTCTCTCATGTCCTCTTCTTAGGTTAGCAAGTGTCACACGGTTTACACTCACTGGCTCAAAGGTGTCCTGTGATATGTCCTTGGTTTCTCCTGGAGGAAAAAAAAAAAGTCCGGTATTCTTTGCCTAATTATAATAGTGATGCATGTTCACCAAATAAAAATTTGGAAAGTGTGGGAAAGTACAAAGAAGGAAATAAACATTACCCGCAGTTTCACGCCCCAGATCTGCCTCCGTGAACATCTGGGTGTGTCTCCTCCGGGGTGTTGGGCCACTTCTTATTCTCAGAATTCTAAGGTGTGGCTCTGGGACAGTGTGACATCTCTGTCCAGGCCCCAGTGACGCTGAGGATGGGGTGTTGCGTGGGAGCCATGGGGTCCCACCTGCGAGGGGTGTCCTGGAGACGGCTTCCCCTTTGGCAGCCGGTGGGAGTCTCTCGGGACTCGAGGCTCGGTCCTCACCACCCATGGAAAGCAAGATGGGGAAGGCCTGGACAATAGGACGGGGCTTTATTCTCCTCCCTTGGCCTGAAAGGTCCTGGCCAAACCCGTCCAGACGTGGGGCTCTCCCTGTCTCTGGGCCTCAGTTCCCTCATCTGCTGAAGAAGCAGAAAGAAGGGCCTTGATTTTCAAGGACTAATATTGTGTGGCACCAGAGGTGCATGGGAAGGAGAAAGGGCTTTGGAGTTTGCAGGGCCTTACCCGGAGTCCACCTTCTTTATTTCTCTGGTGCCCTCACTGCCAAGAGGATAAAACTTCTACCAGCCTCCATTGCGTTAGTACCTGGACCAACTCAGGTCGACCTCTTCAGTGGCTCTTAGAGACCTTGAGTTGGGCACAGAAGTCCTCTGGGAGCTTTGTGAGAGTTAGAAACAGTGCCGGAAGAGGCCTCCGAGGGGATAGCAACAGCTTGTGGCATTGCAGCTGGAGAGAGACTGCTCAGGTTCAAATCCCAGCTCCGCCACGTACAGGCTGTGTGACCTCAGGGAAGTTACGTAACAGCTCTGTGCCTCTGTCCTCTCTAAATTGGGAAAGATGATGGGGAAAATGTGTGGATTAAATGCGTTAGTAGGCATGAGGTCCTTAGAACAGCGTTTGACACATAGTGGTTGCTGCGTGAGAGAGGGTGTCGCTGTGCTGCCGACATGCAGTGAGGGCTCTGGGGTGTGTGCTTGAGAATTGTGAACAGATTCCAAAAATGCAGATGTGTTTGACGCGAGAGTGAAAGTTTCTCTTCCTCCACCTACTCTCACTCTCCTAAAGTAACCACTGTGAACAGTTCAGTGGGCCACCTTCCAGATCTTTCTCTAGGCGCACACAATGATCATATGTACCTAGTGTTTTAAGATTTTATTTATTTATTTATTTATTTATTTATTTATCAGGGAGAGAGAGGGCACACACAAGCAGACAGAGTGACGGGCAGTAGCAGAGAGAGAAGCTGGCTCCTTACTGAGCAAGGAGCCCAATGTGGGACTCTACCCCAGGACCCTGGGATCATGACCCGAGCCAAAGGCAGCGGCTCAACCAACAAAGCCACCCAGGCGTCCCTCCTAGTGTTTTCTTTTTAAAAACAACAAATTCTTCAGGTTTCTCTGAAACTTGCTTTCTCACTTGGAATGTCACAGACCTACCGTCATGTCCGAACGTGCAGCTACACAGCTGTTCCGTTCAGGCCTCGAATCCTCTCTACTCATGGACGATCCTGTGATTTCCAGTTTCTTCGGTTATACAAAATGCAGGAAGGAAGACCTTACTCTAAAAGGAGGATCCCAAGGGGGAGGGCACTCGGGGGACCGAGCTGTGCATCTACACTCCTGGGAGGACCGAGTCGGAGGCAGTGATGTTCTGCCCTTCCGGGCCCTGGGTTCTGAGTGGCTCTAAGGCGTCGCCCTGGGAGGACACTCTCCATATGTCCGAAGCAGGCAGGGGTCTGCCCAGGAGGGTCTCTCTCAGAAAGGAAGACCATAGTGCAGGCTGGGGGGGAAGACAGAGAGAACTCTGACCCTGGGAGATTTCTCACCCTTTCCTTTACAAAAATTATGTGTGAAATAAAAATATTTCATGATTTTTATTATGAAAACTGTCAAATGTACAAAAATAGTCCAACAAGGGCCCCTGGGTGGCTCAGTTGGCTGAGCACCCGACTCCTGGTTCCGGCTCAGGTCATGATCTTGGGGGTGTGAGATCGAGCCCCGTGTAGGGCTCTGCATTCATTTCAGAGTGCGCTTGGGATTCCCTCTCCCTCTCTTCCTCCCCCTGTTTGTGTGTGTTCTCTCTCTTTCTCTCTCTCTCAGATAAATAAATAAATAAATAAAATCTTAAAAAAAAGAATAGCCCAACACATATCTCCATACCTACTCCCTGGGTATAATAGCTGTTGACACTTGGCATATTTGTTTGCTTATGTGCATTTCTTCCTCACATCTATTTCTCTGTATCCATATGTACATCTGTATCTATATAATTTCTCTGAAACTCTTCAGAGGAAGTTGTAAACATCATGACGCATCATCCCTAAATAATCCAGTCCTCATCTCCTAAGAATCTGGACATTCTCCTACACAATTTGATGCCTAAGAAAATTAACTATCATGTTCTAATCTCATCTAATAATAAACTGATTTTTCAGATTCCCCAAGTTGTCTGCCAAGTATATAGATAGAGTTTTACAAACCAGTGGATCACTGTTGTCTTCCTGCCAGGGCCTGTCAGGCAGAGACACTGCAGTTTCTGCAGCCTGCATGGACTGTGGAGGCGCAGGGCTAGGGGGGTGGGTGCTGTAGACAGGCATTTTCTTATTATAGAAGGATGGGGAGCCTTCCATTGGCCACCACCTTCTCTGAGGGGCTGAGCTGCGGATGGAGTGGTTGACCTTGGCAGTCACTGATCCAGGTCCTGGGAGTGGGTGAGGCTGGGGCAAGCTCAGCCAGGGATCCACAGTCACCTGCTGCTGCCTGTGTGGCCCTTTGGGTCAGATTAGAAAATGTGTCTCTTCTGGGCACTGCTCACATGCCAGTGCACCTGGCCGAGTGGCAGAGTCAGCTGGAACTTGAGCCCCAATTCCAGCCACAACACTTTGTGCAGTGTACGAGCTGTGCAACCGCCTGTGGCTGTCCTGACTGGGAGGGATATAATTTGGCTAGCGAGGCAGGGCAGAGGGAGACTGTGGCCTGAGAGAAGGCAGGGTGGTGGCCTGGGTGGTGGTTAATAGCAGGCTCTCTGCCCCAAGGCAACAGCAGTAACAGCTGGTGTTTACTGAGTGTTCACTCTGTGCCGAGCCCAGCGCTGAGAGTTGTATGGAGGGCTCTTGTATTTTCTTCATGCCCCCTGTGGAGGAGGTGCCAGTATTACCCTCACTTTAGGGATGAGAAGACAGGCTCAGAGAGGTCCAGCTACGTGCTCAAGTTTGCACACCTCATAACGGGCTGACTCAGGGCTCCATCCTGCGTCTTCTGGCTCTTGGGATTAAGCCTGAAGAACTGTGCCCCCCATTGTAATTGTCAGGGGCCCGGGAGCCTAACTCAGGGGATGCCAGTGTTTTGGGGATTCCATGTAGGAGGTCTGAGGATGGAGCTGAGCAGTCGGTCCCTCCACCTCCCCTAGAGGTGTACCTGATGTGCCCCCGTCCCGCCCCCTTGAGAACCACTGGGCAAAGAGCACCTCCAAATCCAGCCACATCACTACTGGGGGCTGCTTGGCACCCCAAGTCCCTAAGACAGAAGTCAAGTCACCTGAAGGCTAAAGGAGGGGTCAGGAAGGCATCAAGAGCTTGTGACTCAGGCAACAAAGGGCCCAGTCTTGTCACTCCTTGTCCCTGCAGCATCAGACGCAGAGATGGCTGGCAGGAAGGAGGTGTGGTTGGGTGTGGCCCACGTGGGCACCCAGTCATCCTGGTCACCCTGCCAGCTGAGCGGCCCAGGATGGGTGGGGGACCCAGACTCACCTTGGGCTCCCCCTATCCTGGCTGTGACCATCGGCTTGGGCCTGGAGGGGCTACAGGGGTCGACAGCCGAGTCAGGGGATCCTGAAGCCTCTGGCTCATGTCCCGGAAAGAAGTAGGGGAGTGTGGTCTGGGAGCAGCTTCTGAGGCCACCCCCCATCCCAAGGCCATCCCTGTCCCTCAGACAATGAGCAATTACGGCCCCCCCTGCCCAGATGCTGGCCCACGTTCTGCGGGCTCAGACTAGCACTCCCTTCTGGCAGAACCCACTGTCAACTCTGACGAACTCACTTAGATCCTCTGCAGTTTGGATGGGTGGGCGCTCGGAAGGGCAGGGGCACCGTTGCCCAGGACAAATGTCTCGCTGCAGCTACATCAGAGCTCAGAGTTGTTTCTCAGTTGTTAGGTAAGTTCATGTTTTCTACAGCCAGGCCTGAAAGAAGTCAGGCAGGGTTTCAAGGAAATCAGGCAGTGGACCAAAAAGACACTTAGGCTGTGCCTTCTTCTGGTTTGTTTGTTTGTTTGAAGGGTGAGGTACTTTGCAAAAATTCTTGGCCGTGGCCCCCAGCTATGGAGGCTCGGAGGTGAGGAGGGGGCGGCGTTGGGTGGAGGGAGCGCTGCTGGATTATGTCAGACTGAGCCAGAGATCTGTGTGCAGATGGGGCCCCCAGACACCCAGAGAGGAAACTGAGGCTTGGGGTGGCCGGTGGTGAGTCCAGTGTCACACAGTTCAAGACAAAGAACAACTGAGTGGACACCAGGCATCTCCCCAGGCCACCTTCCTTCCGTCCTCCTGGTGACAGAACCCACATTGCCTCCTCCCTAGAGTGCTCAGTGGTGGACGTGCTGTCCCCGTTGTCCTTGCTGTCATGCACCTCCAGTCTCCCTTCCTGACTGCCACTCGGGTGGCCCATGGTAACCCTGGCTCCCATATGGTTGCACGAGGCCTAACCCCATAGCAGACGCTTATCCTCGGCTGCTCCCTGACCACTCCTGCCCTGGCTTCCTCATTCCTTTTTCCCTTCCCATCTCCTTCGCACAGGCCCTCCCCAAGTCACTGCCAATGATAAAAATAATGCCGGGGAGCCTGGGTGGCTCAACTGGTTGAATGTCTGACTCTTGGTTTTGGCTCGGGTCATGATCTCAGGGTCCTAAGATGGAGCCCCGGACTGGGGTCCATGCTGGCTGTGGAGCCTGCTTAAGATTCTTTCTCTCCCTCTGCCCCTCCCTCCCAAACAAAAACAAACGAAAAAGAAAAATAACGCCTCCCATTTACTGGGAGTGTACCGGGCACAGTGCTAAGTGCCTATAAGCGTCACTGGGCTTTCCCACAACTCCACATGTGGGGAAAAACGGTCTCTTACCGCAGCCCAGGGGACGGGGCGCCCACCGTTTTGGCGAACATGGAGGACCTTTCGAAGCTCCCTCCACCCACCCAAAGGAAAAGAAATTAAAGCCGTGCGTGTGTAAATGAGTGTGAGTGTGCACGATTTGTGTGTGTGTGAGAGAGAAACTATGCCAGACACAGCTCCCAGGCCCAAGGAGGGGACTGTGGGGGACAGGAAGTGAGCCCGGGGGACCATGACTCTGGGTGGCCCCCGCAACAGTGGCAGTCTCTCCCTCATTGCCCACGGTCCCAGACCACGGAAGGTTCTACGGGAAACGACTCTTCGGGGATGGTTCCAGAATTCTACCTTGCAGGGTTTGCTTTGTTCCTCTGATGCCTTTTTTCCCAGCATGGCTCGCTTTCTCTGTGTGTGCGTGTGTACATAGGTGTTTGCGTGTGCGTGTGTGTGCGCACACTCGCACACACTTGCACATGCATTCTTACTCAACCTTCTCCGATCGCCTGCGTGTCCCCCTGACTCAGTCCCCTCGACTTTCCGGAGTCATCCTCGTTAGAGGCCTGTGTGATTCCTCGTGGGAGGGGGCTTAGTGCCTCTCCTAAAACTCCACTTCACCATGTTTCCTTTTCTCCCCGCCCCCACCACCCCATTGGCCCCTTGGCTACCCAACCTGCGTTTCTCCTGTGTTTGGCCAGTTATAAAAAATAATGCATCTGCTGTGCAGGAGGAAATGACCTCCGGGTCCAGGGACTTTTTTTTTTTTTTTTTAAAGATTTTATTTATTCATTTGACAGAGAGAAATCACAAGTAGATGGAGAGGCAGGCAGAGAGAGAGAGAGGGAAGCAGGCTCCCTGCTGAGCAGAGAGCCCGTTGCGGGACTCGATCCCAGGACCTGAGCCGAAGGCAGCGGCCTAACCCACCGAGCCACCCAGGCGCCCCATTGGGGCCTTTTTTAAATGGGGCTTTAGCGCTGCTGACAGCTCCACACTTCCCCCGTTTGACCCTTTCCCAATCCCAGTGCTGGGGCACCCGCTCTGGTGGGCCTGGCCACGCCCCTTGGTTTCTCATGGGGCTTTACCCTGCCTCCCCTCTGCCTGTCGTGGACTTGCTCTGGTTGCGGGGTTGTGGGGTTTTTCTTTATAGGAACGGCAGAAATGTGTGTTTGCCTCTAAGACTATAAGCAGGCTAAATCGACGATCTCCCCTCTCTTCTCGTCTGAATCTGTTTCCCTGCAGGACCCGTGGGATTGGCAGCATCCGGGAACAGCTGTCCATTTCTTGTGCCCCCTTTCTAGAATGTCGGGCTGCTGCTGGAAGGTCTATACCACAACGGGAGGGCTGCCCGTCCCAAAGGTTGAATGAAGGAGAGAATGAATACACGAAAAGAAGGAAGCTGTGCTGGGCGGTCTGTCCCCACGTGGGCCGTAGATCCCAGAAGACACGGGTTCAGCAATCCGGTAGTGGAAGATGCTGCTTTGGGGTGTGGTCCTGCTCCTTCCTCCCACGTGACCTCGGGCAGGCGTCTTTACCTTTTGGAGCCTTAGTTTGTCCCTTTATTTGCAGGGTTATTTATTATTATTATTGTTATTATTTTTGTAACAGAAATGTAGTGGGAGTCTATTTGTGTATTGAAAACATATACACACAAATAAAATAAC
The DNA here is from genome assembly GCF_022355385.1 of Mustela nigripes. Lineage (NCBI taxonomy): Eukaryota > Metazoa > Chordata > Mammalia > Carnivora > Mustelidae > Mustela > Mustela nigripes. The sequence goes on from NC_081570.1 coordinate 17,968,868, forward strand.
ATTAATAATAGTCTCCATGGTTTGAACTCTGTAGCAGACTGTGAGGGCTATAAAGATGCCCATTTTACAGATGAGGAAGCTGAAGCCTGAGAGGCGAGTGGCCCAGCTCCCGCACAGATGGTGGACCCCTGTGTGGACTTGTTGGTCCCTAAATGGACATTGGTCACAGCAGTCCCCGAGCGGCTGGCACAGCAGGGCGGGGATCCAGAGCGCCGTCCTCGTACAAGGGGAGAAAAAGCCCAAAGAATGTGTTCACGAGAACAAGATGTTTGGCGTCAGAAAGACCAGGGTTTGTGTTCTAGCTGTGCCACTTCCTGGGTAAGAGACCTCAGGCAAGTCCCTTTACCTCTCGGGACCTCAGTTTGCTCATCTTTTAAAGGGGTGAGAAACTACCTGCCTTTCAGGCTTGTAGGGCGTGAGCATGTGGTGGACACGAAAACAGCAGGTAAGCTGTAAAGTGCTGCTTATTCATTCTAGAAATGAGCATCTGTAATGCATCTGCTTCCTGCTAGGCCCCTCCCCAGGGCTTGAGGGAAGACAAGTGAGCATGACAGACAAGGTTCTGGTCCCTGGAGGTGACTTTCCAGGGGCCGGAGCAGGACGGTCAGCCAGGAAGCCAGTGAGACAGTTTGGAGGGCAGTGGTGAGGGCGGGCTGTGGGATGCCGGTGTGGCTGGGCCCAGGAAGACCTTTCTGCGGAGGTGACATCTGGAGAGAGACTGGGACGTGAGAGGTCATTTGCTGGGCTCTTTGGGGCACACGTCATAAATAGATGGACAGCGCCAAGGAAGGGAAGAGCGGGTCTCGGCAGGGAGGCCAGAGCGGAGCAGGAGGCAGGGCCAGAGGGAAGATGGCAGGTGCCTTTTCCAAGGCTGCTGGTGTGACTCTCAGTCCCCACTCTGGCCAAGAGTCTGTTGGGTGCTGCCTGCTTGCAAAGTACCCCCTCAGGGCCGGATGAGGCGTCTGCCTGAGCCCCTCATGCCTCTGGCCTGACAGGAAGATGAAGGGGAAGGGTTAATGGGCAGGAACCAGCAAGGGGGCGAGAGGGGCCCTGAGGTCCACAGGTGCCAGGGGTGGGGGGAGGGCACTGGGGAGGGCGTGGACAGGCCAGGCAGGGGCCTGGAGCTGGACCCACAGAGGCTCAGGGACACATTTCCAGAATGGCTCTCGAGACTGCCTCACCACCACCCCACAGGCAGGGGTTGGCCTGGTCAACCCAGAAATCCTGCATCCTCAAAAAACCCCCAAAGGTCCAGTGCCCATTCACGGATCATGAGCCTTAGCAAGATGCGTCCTTCTAGAAATGTCATTTCCTCCCCACTGAAATTGGTCTGACTGAAGGTGTTTTTAATTTTAAGCTCCCCCAGTCGTTGGCTTTGTCCTTGTGATTCCGAGCTGGGACAAGTCCTTTCCGGCTGTGCAGCATTGGCAAGCGGCACCACCTCTCTGTGCCTCTGTTTCCTTGACTGTGAAGCAGAGGCGAGCTAGAGGCAGGGGGGCTGGACAAGGTCTGTGACTACAGTAGGGATGCTCAGTTCGGGGTGTACGCATTCATTCACAGACCGGATGCCTTTCCCCGACAGGGGTCTGGGTCTTGCCCGGAGGGCTGGAACCAGCCTTGCAGATGCTAGCGCGGCTTGGGGACAGAGAGACTCAGTGCTGGCCCCTGGAAACCGCAGCTTCAGTTAACCTCCTTGGTCACAGTGTCGGGGGTTGGGGGTGGGGAGTCTGGGGGGAGGGATGAGGGAGGCAGCAGAGCTTGGACCTCTGTCGGGGCCCAGACAAGGGATATCTGTTGCAGAGCTCAGAGTGGCCTTGCTCTGTGACAGTGAAGTCCGCGAGCTCCAAGACACGGCCATCGTGCTCCTGGTCCAACCCCAACCTCCTGTCCCCTGCAAAAGCAAGCACAGGGTCTTCACGGCTCCAAGAGGGAACCAGCAGCATCAGTCGCTCCTGGGAGTGGGTCCAAAATGCCCATCCAGGCCCCACTGCCGTCCTACCGAACCAGACTCTGACCTCTCACTAGAGCCACAGGTCGGGCGCCTGGGTGGCTCAGTGGGTTAAGATTCTGCCTTTGGCTCAGGTCATGATCTCAGGGTCCTGGAATCAAGCCCTGAATCGGGCTCTCTGCTCGGCGGGGAGCCTGCTTTTCCCTCCCCCTCTGCCTGCCTCTCTGCCTACTTGTGATTTCTCTTGCTCTGTCAAATAAATAAATAAAATCTTAAAAAAAAAAAAAAAAAAAAAAGAGCCACAGGTCATTTGGGAGCAAAGTCTGAGCAGCGCTGGTCTAGGGGAGGGTAGGATGATGTCCAGCACAGCCTTGTCTGTGTCAGGGGTCCCTTGCTGGGGGACGGGGTTGGGGGAAGCAGGGAGGGCATGCCTCAGCTGGAGGCAAGGCAGCCGTGTGCCGCAGGGACACGCAGGGATCTCACGTCCTGGGCCGGTGGAAGAAGCGGGAATGGGGAAAAGAACCCAAGTATTGGAAACATGCACATGGAAAAATGACAGCACAGGACAGTGTTGGGACAGTTGGTGGAAGGAATGTGGACTGTAATGTCAGGGAACGGATTTGCGCGTGGGAACTTTCCTGAATGCGATCACTGTCCTGGGTTACGTAACACAATGTCCTTGTTCTCCGGAGGCACCCAGGACATCTGGGCTGAAGGGTCCTAATGTGTGCGTATGGGCCCCCAAAATGAAGTGTAGTAGATACACGGAGAGAGAGCACATGCAGCAAAATGTTAATAATTGGTGAAAGGGACATGGGAGTTTATTGTGCTTTTCTTGTCACCTTTTGGAGGGCTTCATTTTTTTTTTCTAATTTAAAGTAAGAATATGAAAATGCATGTGTGCTGATTTAATACGGTATGTATTTTATGAGGACAAAGAGAACCAGACAGACTGGTGAAGTGTCTTCTCGGGGAAGGGGAGACGAGTGAGAGGCAGGCCTTGCTGATTTGGGCACCTGCAGCTTAGGAGGGTGATGGGGGTGACACTGAGGGACCTGGTCCCCTGAGCCCTTTCCTCAACTGTAGAACAGGGGAGCAGGGGCGCCCCGCTGTCGGCCTTGCCTCGAGGCTTGAGGCTCTAGAGTTGGAAGGACCCTTCGCACTGCGCTGGGCCCATAGTGAGAACTCAGTGAATGGGGCAGTCTCTCTGCTGGGTCCTCCTGTCCCAGGATCGACTCTCAGGGTGGAAGGCACTCTGGACGTCAGAGAATCCACCTGACCATCTGCAATTGAATCACCTCTACGGTGTCCCGCTGGCCAGAGCCCAGCCTCTGCTTGATCTCCTCCAATGACAGGACGCTCACTCTCAAGGCAGTTCATTCCATCTCGGGTTGATCTATTGGCAGCTCTTCCTTTTTTTTTTTTTTTTTCTTTTTTAACTTCTTAAAATTTTAATCGGCATACCACATTACGTTAGTTTCAGGTCTACACTGTAATGATTCGATCTTTGTGTAGATTGCCGACAATCACCTCAGTAAGTCTCGTGAGCAGCTGTCACCACACAGGGCCACCATGTTTTTCCCGTCGTGAGAACTTTCAAGATCTAATCTCTTGGCAACTTTCAAATATGCAATACTAATTATACAATATGCAATACTATGCAATACTAATATGCAAATATGCAATACTACTAATAATACCGCAAATATACAGTATTATTAACGATAGTTGCCATAACGTCCATTACATCCCCATGACTTGGTTATTTTATAACCGGAAGTTTGTCCCTTTTGACACCCTTTAGCATTTCCCCCACTCCCACCCCCAACCTCTGGCACTGCAAATCTGCTCTCTGTAGGTATGGGTTCGGTTGGCTTTGGTTTTGGGGGTTTTTTTTCCCCCTAGATTCCGTATATAAGAGAGATCATACAGTGTTTGTCTTTGTCTGTCTCATTTATTTCACTTAACCTAATGCCCTCAAGGTCCCTGCATGTTGTTGCAAGTGGCAAGATTTCCCTCTTGCTGTGGCTGAATAATATCCCCTTGGATTCAGAGACCACACTTTCTTTAGCCCTTCGCCCATGGATGGACACTCGGCTCGTTTCCCATATCTTGGCTATTGTAAATCGTGCCGCAATGGACACGGAGTGCAGATGTCTTCTTAAACGAGCGTTTTCATTTTCTTCAGACAAATACCCAGAAGTGGAATTACCGGATCATGCGGTGGTTGTATTTTTAATTTTTTGAGGAACCTCCATGCTGTTTTCCACGGTAACTGCACCAGTTTACATTCCCACCAGCAATGCACGAAAGTTCCCTTTTCTCCACATCCTCCCCCACCCTTGGTATTTCCTGTCTTTTTGATCATGACCATTCTGACAGGTGGAAAGCCATATCTCATTGTGGTCTTGATTTTGCATGTCCCTGACAATGAGGGACCCTGAGCATATTTTCAGGAGCCTACTGGCCATCTGGATAGCTTCTTTGGGAAAATACCTATTCAGTTCCTCTGCCCACTTTTTAAAATTGGATTGTCTGTTTGTTTGTGTTTTTGCTATGGAGTTTTATGAGTTCTTTCTGCGATCTGGATATTAACCTCTTATCAGATATATGTTTTGTAAATATTTTCTTCTACTCAGTAGGTTGTCTTTTTATTTTGTTGGTGGTTTCTTATGCTCTACGGAAGCTTTTTAGTTTGATGTGTTCCCCTTTTTTATTTTTGCTTTTGTTTTGTTGTTGTTGTTATTATGGTGTCAAGTCCAAAATATTATTACCAAGGCCAAAGTTAAGGAGCTTCCCATCTATTTTTTTTTTTCTAAGAGTTTTATAGTTTCAGGTCTTGCATTCAAGTCTTTCATCCACTTGAGTTCATTTTTGTGACGGGTGTAAGAGAGGGGTCCGGTTTGATTTTCTCGCTGGTGGCTCTCTAGTTTCCCTGCAGCACCACTGGTTGAAGAGCCCGCCCTTGCCCCAGTGTGTGTTCTTGGCTGCTTTGTCATAGATCTATCAACCATATGTATGTGTGTGGGTTTATTTCTGGGTTCCCCATTGTGTTCCGTTGATCTGTTTTTATACCAATCACACACTGTTTTGATGATGATGGCTTTGAAATCAGGGCACGTGGTGCCTCCAGCTTTGTTGTTTTTTCTCAACGGCCAGTTCATGCACTGGGGGTCCCCTCCCATGGGGTCCAGTCCTTTCTCTTGGGACCGCATGGAGAGCACATGGCACATCTAATCCACTACCAAGTTGCAAGCACCTGGGTCTTCTCTCGTCTCTCTAGCCATCCCTCAGGATGCTCCAGGCCCCCCAGTCTTCTTGTCTCCCACCTCCAACCTTCTTATTTGACCTTCCACCCTGCAGGCCTGAACACAAACTCTGGGCGCAGAAAGCAGATAAGACACAAGGGCCCTCGCAGCTTCCTTTTGTGGGGTGGACTTAACTGATGACGCGGCCCCCCCACTTTCATTCTTATCTTTCTTTGGGTGTCCTAAAAAGCCCAGCTTTCTGCAACGTAAAGGTAGGGCTCCTAGTCCGACCTCACTTCCTCCCTCTAAGGCAGAGGAGGGTCAGGCTGAGTCTGCCACGTGCCGGGAAGATCACAGGTGACTTCAGCGAACTGGAGGCATTTGTAACTGAAAATGTGATTTTTTCCTCTTTTCTTTTAATTACAAAATAAAACAAGTTCATTGGGGAAAAAAAAAAAAAGTGAAACAATTCAGAAGTCTATAAAGTAAAAAGTAGTATCATTTTCTGCCCACCCCCTCCCCAAATCTTAAGGTATGTTGACAGTTTGGTGTGGCCCCTTCTGGGCATATTCCCGACCCCCCCCCCCATGTAAGTAATTTTTTTTTTCCTCCCAAAGGGCACACTACACACAGTGATAGCTCATTGATTGGGCCCTGTTTCCACTTGGCACATAAAGCCCAAACCCATTTTTTTCTTATGTTTTAAGTGACATACTAAAGACAATTTTATTAACTATTCTTAGAACAACGGTGTGCCTGTGGCCAGCCCAGAAGCAGCACGAAGGCTTTAAAGTGAAAAGCACATTATTCCCAATGCAGAAGCTCCTCTTACCCCAGCACTGACCCCGGCTCTGAGTTCTCTACGCACACCCGATCGTGGGCTCTGATGCGGAAATGCCACGGGCGGAGGTCATTCCGCGTGCAGTCTCGTGGCTGCCCAGGGACACAAGGCCATGCTTGTGACCCACCTCTAGCTGATGACACTTAGGTCACCCTTAGCTTTTCACTCTCAGACAAGGCTACAGGCATCCTACGGCCCAGATGCCCTTGGGCCCCTGTAGGAAACATCCCCAAAGGGGCTGCTGGACCACAGAAACACCCAATTGAGATCAAGGGACCACACAGTCTCGGCAGTGACCTCGAGGGCCCCTGTTTCCAAGAGGCAGGCTGGGAGAGGATAACACAGTGGCGGGGAAAGAGCCCCGGGCCAGGAGCCCAGACACCTGGTTCGCAGCCCCAGCTCTGCTGCTCCCCTGCTGGGAATTTTAAAAATTCCCTTCCCCACCCCCCCGCCCCCGGGCCCATTTTGTCACCCTCAAATGGGGATGCTGGCCCAGGGCTACTGGAGGCCTTGCCTGCCTTGCAAGCAGGACCCAGTCTCTAAAACTGGAGCGCTCTATGCAATTCTTCCCTGTGATCTAGAGCTGACTCTCTCCACTCGGGGTAACCATGGAAGGGCTCTTGGACTTTTCCGGTGGTTGGAGTTGGGGCTGGGGTTTGGTTTCTGTTCCAGGACCTGTCTCGTTAGGACTGGCCTGCCTGTGGCCCCATCAGACAGAAGTGGCAGTGGGATGAGAGGGGGCCGTGGATGGCTGGGTGAGAGTCTCCTTCTGGATCAGCCTCCCCGCTATGACTTGCGGTCACGTGACCGCAGGAGGGCTTCTGTCCTTTAGGGCCCAACAAGAAACAGAAACACTCTAGGTATTTCAGAGACTTAATATAGGGAGTTAGTTACACAGGTCATGGGAGAGCTGAGAGCCGAAGAGGGGATAACGAGTCAGCCCAGAGATTAGCTGATGTGGGAAACCTGTCACTGCCCTGGGGATGGAGGGAGCTGGACAGGTGGCAGGGTCAGAAAAACCCAGAAACCCAGGTGGAGATGTAGTTGCTGCTGGCGATCTCATTTGGGGAGAAAGATTCCAGCTTCTCTCTCCTTATCCCCTTCTCCTGTCTCCCCAGACTGTGCCTTGCCTGGCCAGAACCCAGCTGGAGACCCATTGGCAAGGGAGTCTGGGACATGCAGCCCACAGACACCGGCCACCCTGCAACACAGGAAGGAAGGTGTTTGAGGCGAGAGAACTGGGACTGGCCCGGTGATGACTTGTCCTTGAATGCTTCAGGTGTTGGGGAGCTCACTCTCTAACTCTGGAGGGAGCAGCCACAGCCCATTTCATTGCCAGCTCAGTATGAATGTTGGCTCAGAATAAGGGAGAAATTTTCCTGCGTCTCCCCACCTAAACCAAGGGATCTGTCTTCAGAGCGTCAGCCCCTTTGTATAGTAGGACAGTTGGCTGCCTCAAGCCTCCAGGCTTTGCCCACGCTCTCATGTCTGCCAGCAATGCCCTTCCCACCCTCCACTGCTTGGCTAATTTACCCATCTGATGAGTTTGAGCTCTTCCGGGAACCTTCGGGCACACCCTGTGACTTTCTAGAGTACCTCATCCTTCATTCTCTGTTCAGAACTAATCACGTCACAGTAAACGTGGACTTCCATGCTCGGCCCCCCTGACTCACCAGGGACATGGAGTTTGATGGCCTTGGGCAGCACCATGTTGCAAAGACGCCTCCAGGATGCCTAGCCTATCGGGGCTTTGCATACGTGATCTAACTTAATCCTCTCAATGACCCTGAAAGTAGCTATGATTAATCCCCGGTTTTCGGCAGGAGGATCTGCGCAGAGTTGGGATTTGAACCCAGCTTCTGACTGGGAACTCCACGTCCCTTAACTGTGGACCACGTGGTCTTGTCACAGCACAGCTGGGCAGAGGGTGCAACGGCCTCACTGGGACACTTTCGGTTCAGCTTCTGGTGCCTCGGCCCCCACCTTCTGTCCCAGCCTCTACGTCAGCCCCTTACAGACAAGGATGCCGTTCCCATGGCCACTTCTCCATTCTGAGATGACCAAGAGGCCAGGCTGGGACGGCGGCTCTAACCACAGATTGACAGATGTTTCCATGTGTGGAAGTGGGGTTTGAGCCTTGAGGCGCTGTTTTTGCGGTTCCCTTTTTGGCTCTTTTCCTTGGGTGATGTGACCCGTCCTGGTTTCGCGGCCCTGGTGTGTTTCCCATGTCCATTGTTCACAATCTCTAGACTGTTCTTAACAGTCCTTTTTGTGAGCACAGCACGTTCTGGTTTGCAGAGCCTGGTTAAACGTGTTAGCTCGGTGGATCTTCCCAGCAAACCTAGGACTGGGCTTATTTGATAGCTGAGGGTTCCAGGAGTCTGTGTAATGACAGCAGGGACAGTTTACAGTCCTTGGCTGAGCCCTTGGTCTGCGTCCCTGAGGCACCGCGATGTGGGAGGCAGGTAACATTCTTATTCCTATTCTAGAAGTAGGGAACTTGAAGCTCAGAGAGGGTAGCTGACTTGCCCAAGGTCACACAACAGCAAATCCAGACCCATCTAGCCACCTCTTGAGAACAGCTGTAAAACTGAGCACAAATGCATTACTCCATCTCAAAAAATCTATGACATCACTACATATAGACACACCATTATTCTATATGCCATAGGAAATAAAAATGTTGTCAATGAGGCTAAGACCATACTTTCTTATCACTTAGAATTTTTTAATTTCACACTTAATCCAAAAGCTCCTTCAGACTTAGGTGCATAACATACAGATAGCAGTCTTGTACACACATAAGGGAGCATTTATATGAAAATGAAATGATATGAAATTTACATGAAAATAAACATCACATTCTGAGTCAGAGTGAACAATGCCTGTGCTTTTAAAATTTTTATGTTTATTTATTTATTTTTTTTAGATTTTATTTACTTTTTTTTTTTTTCAAAGATTTTATTTATTTGTCAGAGAAAGCGAGCGAGATCGAGCACAGGCAGACAGAGTGGAAGGCAGAGTCAGAGGGAGAAGCAGGCTCCCTGCGGAGCAAGGAGCCCGATGTGGGACTCGATCCCAGGACGCTGGGATCATGACCTGAGCCGAAGGCAGCTGCTTAACCAACTGAGCCACCCAGGCATCCCTAGATTTTATTTACTTATCAGAGAGAGAGAGCACAAGTAGGCAGAGAGGCAGGCAGAGGCAGAGAGAAAAGCAAGGAGCCTGATGAGGGACTTGATCCCAGCACCCTGGCATCATGACCTGAGCCGAGGGCAGCTGCTTAACCAATTGAGCCACCCAGGTGTCCTATCCTGTGCTTTTTAAAAAAAAAAGATTGTTTATTTTTTGAAAGGGAGAGAGCACGGACAAGCAGGGGGAGCGGCAGGGAGAGGGAGTGGCAGGGAGAGGGAGTGGCAGACTCCCCGTTGAGCAGGGAGCCCGACTCGGGACTCGATCCCTGGACCCTGGGATCATGACCTGAGCTGAAGGCAGATGCTTAGCCGACTGAGCCACCCAGGCATCCCCACCTGTGCATTTTCAAACAATATGGTCCTCTGTGTCAGCAAGTGTTGGTGATTTCTCTCTCTCTCTCTCTCTTTATGTTTTTAAATGCATTTTGTTCAGCAAAAGCTTACATATAATAGAGTGCAAAAGTCATAAGTATGGCTGATGAGTTTTCATCCATGTGATATACATCTGTGATCAGTGGTGAGCTGATGGCTAAATACATAGGAATTTTGCAAACCAGCTTTTAAACTATTTATTGTCCAAAATCAGCCATCGTGGGAGTATTTACTCCGTGGAAACTGGCAAATGCTACAATTCCGGGCTTTTCTCCCCTCTCGGCGTCCAGTTTACCAGCACAGTACTGAGCTACCACTGGGTTTAGAAGAGAGAGATTTCTAGCACCCCTAGAAGGCTAACTTCATGCTCTCCCTATCCCCTTTGCCACAAGCTATCCATTCGGAAGCAGCATTTCTTCCAAGAATCCATAGGTGGACGGATGGCCACGGGCTCTGGGCCCTCCGCTGGCTCTACGTTGGGCGGTTCACCCCACTTTTGACTCCCACAGGAAGAATGCTGCAAAACACGTCTGCTTGCCCACCTTCCCTGCCCTGTACCCACAGCCTTCTGGTTCCTAGAGGCAAAGAACACTCCTGTATTGTCTCCAGGATTTTTTTTTTTTTTCCAAGCCACAGAAACTCACACTAGAGAGATGCCTGACTTTAAGAACTCCATCCAGAGGGCCCCTGGCCAACAGCTATGGTAAGACACACCCCAGTTTTCAGAGATATTAAAATGTGAAAAATGGAGCCTCTTAGAACCGCTGAAATACATTGCCCTATCACCCTTTTTAATGTCTTCCTTTCCGGTTGCCTTTAAGAAGCAGCTTGTCTCGGAGATTGAGGCCATAATAGCTGTGCCTGTGCTCCCTCATGGCCAGCGATCTCATGGGGCAGCCGCCCCTGGATGAACAGGGCCCGCCAGCTTCTCTGGGGTCAGCCGGCTGTTACCGCCTCTGGCCCCAAGCTGGAAAGAGCACCAGAACCCTGCGGAAAATCTCGGCTTTGCCACCAGCCTGCTTCTGGACATCTCTGGGGATTGTTCCAAGTATCCCTTACTGGGCTGCACCTTGGACACACCCCTGCGATGACTGTTTCAGGGTCAGCGTCGTCTTCTCCACCTGGCCGTGACCTTCTGAGACTGGCTTTAATCACCCTTGTGTTCCCACAAGAGCCCAGCAGGCCCTTGACCGGGGGCAAGTGCCCGGGGTATATCAATGAGCAGACGGCAGAGCAGGGATGGAAACACTTCTCTCTGAAGCCTACCTGTCTTGCTGCCCCTGAGAAAGCCTCTTCTCTGTCAAATCCCCAGGAGCACCTGAGATTTTGCCCATGCGAAATGGCTTCGAGGGAGCTCTGGGGAGTTGAGAACATGACTCATGTGAACCTCTTGGACACGTCCGGATTCACGTGCCATTTGGGTTTTTGCTCTGGGGCCAGACACAGAGCCCTTGGCATGAATCCATTCACTTCTCAGACTGTGGTCCATAGACCAGCAGTGTCAGCATCCCCCAGGAACTTGCCAGAAATGCAAATCCTTGGGCTCCTGCTGGATCTGAGACCCTGGGGATGTGGCCAGCAGTTTGTCTTTTGACAAGTTCATCAGAAGGTTCTGCTGAAAGCTAACATTTGCAAATCACGGCATGAGCTCAGGAGTCTGCCCACCCGTCCTGGGAGGTAGGTCCTGTTATCATAAAGAGAAAAGTCTCAGTCATGCACGTTGGTCCCCAGCGTGTCCAGATGGAAAAACTATTGTGTTTAAAAAAGGTGTCATTCCTACACCGTACAATTAACCCTTTTATAAAGTGTACCATTCAGTGGTTTTTAGTATAGTCATGAGGTTATGCGACCATTATCATTCACTCCAGGATAAGTTCATTACCCCCAAAGAAATGTACCTTTTGCCCCTCCCTCCCCCGCCGCCAGCCTCTGGCAACCTCTCCTCTCCATCTCTATGGATTTGCCTATTGTGGACATTTCATATAAATGAAATCATATCATCTGTGATCTTTTCTTTCACTGAGCCTTTTATTTGCAAGGTTTATCCATGTGGTGGCGTATCAGTCCTCCATTCCTTTTCGTGGCTGGGTAATTTCCCGCTGTATGGACAGACCACATTTGGTTTACCCATTCCACCATTGACCAGCTTGGGTTGTTTCCACCTTGTGGCTGTTGCAAAGAGTGCTACTGGGAATATTTGCATCCAAGTACTTGTTTGAACACCTATTTTCGATTCTTTTTTTTTTTTTTTTAAAGACTCCATGTGCTGCCCATCTTCTCATCACCCACACAGCCTAGATGTATTCATTTCCTAGGACTATCATAGAAAAGTGCCTGACACTGAGTGACATAAAATACCAGAAATGTATTCTCTCACAGACCGACGACTGGAAGTCCAAGACTGAAGTGTCCTCTGAGTTGGTTCCTTCTGAGACTCTGAGGGAAAGTCTCTTCCAAGCCTTTCTCTTGGCTTCTGGTGGCAGCTGGGAATCTTTGGTGTCCCTTGTCTTGTAGAACATCAGTCCGGTCTCTGTCTCTGTGTCTTTTCCTCATATAAGGACACTGTTGGATTAAAAGCTCGCCTCACTCCCGTATGACTTAATCTTAATTACATCTGTAGCGATCCCATTTCCAGATAGGATCACATTCTGAGATTCCAGGAAGGACATGAATTTTGGAGGGGAGACAATGCCATCTGGGACACCAGGCAATGCCAAGGGCATAACTGGGAAAAGGCTGCAGCTGACACTCTGTTTCTGAGAGCCTCCTGTGTGGTTCTTCTTCTAACAGCCTGGATCTGAGCGTGGGAGTTAGTGCCGACAGAAGCACTTCTTCCTCCATATGATGGGGGTGACCAGATGTCTCATTCATAGTCCTGTGGGCCGGCCCATGAACCAAACCTGTCATTTGCTTCTCTGTCAGTTGACTGTAGGGAACTGTGACCATGAGGTCATAGGGGTATGGCTAGGGCTAGAGAAGGGGATGACAGAAGCAGGTGACATGGGGAGGGAGGGTCCAACACACCTCTTCACCTGCTTGGTTCCTCTGGATCTGCCCAGTCCCGAGTCCAAGCAGTATACCATTTCTATTCTACATGGGGTTGCTGCTATGCCCTCCTACTATTATGTCCTGTGGATGTGATCATCCCTAGCTCCACACTGGAAGCTCAGGTAATAGACTTGCTTCATGTCCCAAGTGTTCAGTCTTTCTTAGGACCCAGTAGCAGGTCAAACACTGTTTTTCAGAAGGAGAATTGTTTTCTGCTGCTGACAACCCTAGGGGTCCGCACTAGCACACTTCTACTGGGTTCGCCAATGACTCCACCCAATTTTCTTCTCTTGCTCTGTGGAATCTTCTCGATTGTGTGGCTTGAAGAGCAAGGCATCGTAGCACGTTGGCAGAGTTGTCTCTCTCTTGTCTCAAAGCTGATCGCTTTCTCTAACAAAGGACCGTGAGGATGTGAACTTGGAAGCCTTGTGCACTGTTGGTGGGGATGTGAAATGGGGCAGCTGCTGTGGAAAAGAGTATGGCGCTCCTCAAACATTAAAAGTAGGACCACCGTATAACCCAGCCATTTCACCTCTGGGTATGTACCCTCGAGGATGAAACACAGGGTTTGAAGAGATATTTGTACACTCGTGTTCATAGAAGCGTTACAATACCTAGAGCATGGAGGCAACCCAAGTGTCCACCGAGGGATAAATGAGTGAGCCAGATGTAGTGCATCTGTACAATAGAATAATAGAATAATATCTGCCCTTAAAGAAGAAGGAGATCCTGTCATATGCTACACTGTGGATGAATCTTAAGGACATTATGCTAAGTGAAACCAGCCAGTCACAAAAGCACATGCACCGTATGAGTCCACTTAAATGAGGTACTTAGAATAGTCAAGATCACGGAGAAAGTTGACCGCCAGGAGTTGGGTGGTTGTTGTTTAGTGGGGTTAGAGTTTCATTTGGACAAGGTGTAGAGTTCTGGAGGTGAATGATTGCGATGGTCACATGACAATGTGAATCTGTTTAATGCCACTTAGGATGGCTACTGTAGACTTAAAGTGATTAAGATGGTAAATTGTGTATTTTAACACAATTAAAAACACCCACTAGTGGGGCACCTGGGTGGCTCAGTGGGTTAAAGCCTCTGCCTTTGGCTCAGGTCATGATCCCGGGGTCCAGGGATCGAGCCTTGCATCGGGCTCTCTGCTCTGCAGGGAGCCTGCTTCGTCCTCTCTCTCTGCCTGCCTCTCTGCCTACTTGTGATCTCTGTCTGTCAAATAAATAAATAAAATCTTGACTCAGTCGGCAGAGTGTGCAACTCTCGATCTCAGAGTCTTGAGTTTGAACCCCACGCTGGGCATGGAGCCTGCTTAAAATAAAAATAAAATAAAATAAAATAATTTAAAAAAAACCACTAGTATTCTAATCACCTAGTAAATAGGGCAGAGTAGTATTCCCAAGTGTGGCATATGCTGCTTCCAAACTCAAAGAGGATGGAGACAGTCAGTGCCTTTAAACAATGGATTCCTCCACGTTCTAGAGGTCAGAAGCCTGAAATCAAGGTGTCAGCAGGGCTGTGTTTCCTCTGAAGGCTCCTGGGGAGAATCCGTTCTCTGCCTTCTCTAGCCCCTGGTGCCTCCACACATTCACTGGCTTCGTTACTCCAATCTCTGCTTCTGTGGTCGCATTGCTTCCTCCTTTTCTCTGTGTATCTCTTACATGGACATCTGGCATTGGATTTAGGACCTGCTCAGATAACCCAAGATGATATCCTCATCTTGAGATCCTTAAAGTGAAGACCCATTTTTCCAAATAAGACACTATCTACAGGTTTCATGGACTGAACATGGACAAATCTTTTGGGGGGCTTTTTTTGGCCTACTGCATGGTAGAAGGTGAAAGGTACAACAATATGTGTTGTCTCAGAGGTGACAGCTCAGCTTCAGCCCCTTGGCTCTTGATAGCTTCATCAACATGATGGACCCCTGAGTCTTCATGGGGCTGGCACACATGGGCTTGCCATTCTCTGCTCCCTAGAGTCACAGCAGCAGGGGAAGCGGGCACTGGCCCATGAAGGGCATGTGGGTAACTTTCTAGAAGCTTCCATGACCATGTCCTCGTTCATCTTGGCATTCCACAGGCATCACCCACGTCCATCATGCAGACATTGTGTGAGTGCTGGCTGCTAACAGCGCACATCTGCTCCTTTCTCTGGAGACCTACTCTCTGCCCAACAGTAGAGATCTTTCCTGGGGATTGGCAAGCCACAGTCTGGCTGTCTGACCCTGGAGTGAGTCCAAAAGTTGGGCTCTTGGTGGGGGAGGAGCGCCTCAATGGGCAGTTCATGCTTCAGAGGCCCCTGGGAGACCAGAGTGAGGCCCGTCTCCAGCCCAAAGACCTCGCTGATTAGCTCTCTCCCCTTGCTCTTGCCCCTGCCCTCATTCCACTCCTGAAAGCCCATGGCCCACAGAGCCCTCCCTCCAGATCTGCCTCCAGAAACCTGAGCTAAGACAGTCCTCTGGCCATGATCTGATGGTGAACGGGGCGGGGCCAGGAAGGTGTACTGTGGCCCCTGCCTTATAAGGGTCAACGGCTTTGGCTCCTCGCTGTTGCCAGGCGTCACGAAGAAAGTCTTGACTAAATCAGTAGCCGCATACCTGATTCCAGCCACTGTGTGGGTCTGCCCACTGGAGAGACCACAGCAGGCCTGGCAGCTGAGATGGGCAGGTCCCGAGCTCCAGCCTTCCGCCAGTTCCCTCTCCTATTTTATGTCTTACAGCCCTTATTACTATCTGAGATCAGGTGACAGGTTCGACTATGGCCTTCCTCTCTACCGAGGGGTGCTGCTGTGTGGGGCTGGGACTAGGAGACTTCGTAGCTGCCTCACAGGCACCCAGAGGTCCCAGGGGTGCTGAACCAGCACCCACCGAATGAATAAAAGAGTAGGTCATGTTCTTTCACTTGAAGTGGACAGAAGGGAAGAATTCGGGTTTTCTGTGGAGATTCTTTTTTTTTTTTAATTTTTTAAAAAAGATTTTATTATTTATTTGACAGAGAAAGAGATCACAAGTAGGCAGAGAGGCAGACAGAGACAGAGGGGAAAGCAGGCTCTCCGCTGAGCGGAGAGCCCCATGCGGGGCTCGATTCCAGGACCCTGAGATCATGACCTGAGCCAAAGGCAGAGGCTTGACCCACTGAACCACCCAGGCATTCTGTGGAGATTCTAAATCAAAGACCCTTTCTGGGGGTCACTGGGGTGGGAGAAATCAGGTCAAGGTAGGCTGTCTTTCAGGTGCTGAAAATCCCCTTGGCCCCGGCCAGCCCCTCACTGGCTGGTCTTCTTGTTGGGTCTGGCGCAGACCTCAAGGAAACATAACATTTTTAATAAAACCTCAGAGTCAATAAAGCCGAATGGTCTTGGTGCCTCTCTTGCCGGCCCCAGGTGTTGACTTTAGAAGTCAAGAGGTTGGGGTGTTGCCCAATCCCCGCGTAGTCCAGGGAGATATAAGCGAGGAGGGCCTGGCCCATTTTCAGTGAAAAAAACACAAAACAAAACAAAACTCACTGGGCCCTGGAAAGATTCCACCGCCAGCCAGAATCAAAGGTCCATTCAGAGCGACAGAACTCCTCACATTCGCTGCTAATGAAAACCAAATTTCGCGTCCCTCTGAGCATTTCCAGGGGCTGTGACTGGAAGGGGTCGCCATGGAGCTCTCGGCTACCCCTCCTGCCACCAGGAAGGCCCCACTGTGTTAAAATCGTTTTATGATAATATGGGCCTCGTATTTTTCTAATTTCAGGCATTGGTGATTTAGGACTGAGTTGTTTTCATGGAAAAAGAAATAGAACTTGTGTGAGGCAGGGCGAGACCGCCACCTTGGCAGATAGGGCCCCCTGTGTGCAGATCTGGGGGGAGGGGGCCCCGCGGCTCACCTCCAAGGAAGCCTCATTCATGGGGCGTCCTCTCAAATGGGGAAGGAGGGCCTGGGGGGGGTCACCAGAGGGTGCTGAGACACGGATTTCCGTCTTTTGATTTCCTGCTTCGTGACTCTGAGAATCACGACCCAGAAAGGCAGACACATCCCTCTCAGAAGCAGTGAAAGGGCCATGAAGCCTTGCATCCTTTCTGCTTCTGCTTCTTGTTTTATTTTTTTAAGATTTCTTTGAGAGAGAGAGCACAAGCAGGGCGAGCAGCAGAGGGAGAGGGAGAAGCAGACTCCTTGCTGAGCAAGGAGCCCAATGCAGGACTCCATCCCAGGAGCAAGGGTTCATGACCTGAGCCAGAGGCAGATGCTTAACCAAGCCACCCAGGTGTCCCATCTGCTCCTGGTTTTTAAAACAAAAGATAAAAAAATTACAAAGCGATTTCTTTTTCCTTTTTTGACTTTTTTCCTTTTGACTTCTTTTTCTTTTTTCCTTTTCCATTTGAATGATCAGTCTTTATGCAAGTATGAGCCCTGGGGTACGAACTCATATGTGCAGGAAATAGTGCCTTTTCCCTGAAGTCAGTTCTTACTTTTGAGCCCCTAATACCTTCAGCTGATGGGAAGCAAACAGACTTTTCAGGTATTGCTCCGCCCTCACTAGGACTGGGAGGGAATTTTATTCTTGGTCCTTAGTTTCCTCATCTGTAAAATGGGGACAGTGATAGCATAAACCTCAAGGAGCTCAGTTAAAAATGACAAAATATTGACAACAGTGCTTGCCAGGCAGTATCAGTTATTGCTGTGGTTGTTGTTCTTATTTCAAAGATAAATGCCCAGAGAAAGCATGGAGTTATCAAGGAAGGCTTCCTGGAAGTGGTGATGCCTCAGCTGTTGTCAAAAGCATTGGTCCAAATCTGATCTTGAACTCCTCTGCTTGGATATTTATCAAGGTCTAGAAGTTTAGTATATGATCTCACTGACAAATGTGCTCATTTTGGAGAACTTTGGAAAACACCAAAAAATGAAGAATATAGAAAACAGCTATAACCCCATCCTTCCAGTGATTTCATTCTAGATTACTTTTGTTTCTATCTTTAAAATACATTATTTTATATACTGTTACACAATGTATATAAGGCTAAAAAATGTTTATCCCTAGAAAAGTGTTTATATATTTAGAGAAAAGAGAGTTCTAGATGGGGGGGAAACCCACTGAAAATATTAACAATGATTATCTTTGAAGGAGTGGGATTGTAGTAAATTTTTCTTGTGTTCTTTTTGGTAATCTGTATTATCTCCTTCTTCTCCCATGACTATGTATTGTTTAGTGTGTTTTTTAAAATTTAATTTAATTTAATTTTTTTCGAGAGAATCTGAAGCAGGTCCCACACCTAGCACAGAGGCTGACACAGGGCTCGATCTCAGGACCCTGAGACCATGACCTGACCTGAAACAAAGAGTCAGATGCTTAACCAACTGAGCTACCCAGGCGCCCCCTTATTTAGTGTAATTTTAAATGTGATTTTACAATTTGTAATACAGAGAACTTGGGAACCTCAAACTCAGGGTCTTATAACTATTACATGTTCAGGCCCGGCAGAGAGTAGGATGGCTGGACGAGCCTCCGAACCTGAAAGCTTTAGTCTGAGAGGCTGCCGGTGGTCTTGAGTGTCGTGGTCAGGGGGCTGTCATGAGACAGGACAACCTGTGGAGTGGGAGGTCAGGGAGAGGTCAGGGCTGCTTTTGCACAGCTGGTAAGAACTAAAACTCTTACTGCAAACTATTATTGCAACCTTGTCTCCAGTGGCTCCATCCGCTGCTACAAACCCTGAGAAACCCAGAAAGACAGAGCTGAGGTTTGGGGCATGGGGTCCTTCCTGTGACTTTAGTGCTGAAAGTGCCTTCGGAACGCTTTACTCCTCCTCCCGCCATTTTGCACAGGCTTTGCCCTCCTTTGCCTGGACTATTGCAGTAGCCTGTGGACAGGTCTCTTCACCTGCATTCAGCCCACATTCCACGCCACCACAGTGCTATCCCCTCCAACACACACCTATCTGCATGTGCCCCACACTTCAGATTGGCTCTCCGGTCCCTGTATAACCAAATCTCCTCCAATTGGCCTCAGGCCCCTGGGACCCGGGCCCACCTGTCTCCCCATCCTGTCGCTGTTACTCCACCTTTCCCACCGCCATGCTCCTGTCCTTCGGGCCTGTGTGCAGGCGGTGCCCTCTGCTTAGAAGGCCCAGCTGCCCCATCTCTGCTGGATGAACTTCCTGATCTTTCCATCTTGTCTTATCCACTCACATATTCTATGGGTTAGCACACCTGTTCTCCTGTCAGCCCTATGGGCTCCTCAAGAGCATGGCTATGACTTATTTGCCTTTTCTTCTTGCCGTGTGGCAGCTGGTGGTATGGTGGGGCTTGAGGCTCTGTTTTGCAAAAGAGTGAACAAGCCTGGCTAAGGCCTTGCAGACATTAGGCCAAAAGAGCAGAGTGGCGTGGTGCGGCCCAGACAGCTGCCATCCATTCGGACGCCAGCGAGGCCACAACTGTTTCCAGCAGCCCGTGTGGGCACAAAGGAAGGGTGGCTCCAGAAAACTGGCTCTGGGGCTGCTCCACTCCCCTGCCCCTGAAGCCTTCCTCCCGGCCTGGCCTCAGGGCAGGCTTTCTCTGCGGGTGAATATAAATATATAAAACAGCACGAGTTTAGCTGCAAAACTAAAAATAGGAAGCCTGGAATCCGGCCCCCCAGGCTCCTCTAGCTGCTGGACCACACAGGTGTGGGTGCGGATGTTGGGGGGTGCGCCCCTCCCCCTTCCAACTCCCTGGCCCTCATGGGGGAGGAATGGGGGCACTCCGGGTTTCCGCAAGGAACAGTTCATTCTTTCACTCTGGCTGCCCCCACTCCCATTTGTTTGACAGCTCATTTCATTTACGACCCCAAAATGAACCGACCCGCTGAGGTGCCATTCCCTGCTCACGTGGCCAAGCGGGTGTCTGGTGTGGCTGAGAGCTGTCCCCTGGGCCGTGCCGGAGGGAGGGGAGAGACCTGGGTGCCTGTGTTTATGGGGTCTGTGTCCAGCAATGACCCTCCCCAGGATACCCCCTGCTGACCCCCCAGGAGTCTTCTAAGACCCTCACAATGTCCCCCCTCGGGCACGTGTCACTATCTCGAGCCATCAAACCCCCTCCAGGATGTCCCTCTCAGATTAGAAGCCAGAGCCATCCCCATGGCCCGAAGCCCTGCATTTGCAGTCCGGCTGGGGTGGGAGGGAGGGGTGGGCAGTCCTCTGTTTGGGGCCCACATCCCTTCCCAGGGGGTGCCAAGCACATCCCCATGTCCAGGAGGCCACCCCTGGGAGTCCAAAAGCCTGCACTGCCACGCTCAGCCTGTGGCCAGGCCAGCACAGAGGCTGTGGGGCAGGCGTGGGGTTTGGTGACACTGTAGACACTCCTCAGCCCAAAGCAACTCCTGGAGTTGCTGGAGGCCAAGGGGCTCCCAGACTCCAGGACAAAGTGACCTCCTCATCCTGAACGGGCTGCTTCCTGTCCTGAGCTCCTGATGGCGGCTCTAGGGACATGGGGGCAACTGGCCAGGGCTCCAGGACTCCGGGCTTGCTGAACTAGGGCCGTCAACCTCTCCTTCAAGCTGTGTACACCGAGCCTTTAGCCATCACAGACCTGTGATTCCACACACCCACTGGGGCTTGGCAGTGTATGCTCAGGTACTGTTTGAATAGAAAAGGAAGCTCAGACAGGGCCAGGGACCACCCACTGCTGCACAGCTGAAGCGGGGAAAGCCAATTCTTCCAACCAAGACATTTCCAGGCCCTTCTGACGAACCTCCCAAGATTAGGAAGTCCCTGCAACAACCGCCCTGAGGGACCCCCACAGGGTCCTTGTCTGCTGCCACCTGCAGGCCACTGTGGTTACTGCAGCACTGCCCCCACAGCCCTCAAACTCTTGGACGGCAACCCCGGCCCCCACCACCCCCCACCCAAAAGCAAGTCCCAGGACTTCTTCCTGCCTCAGTTTTCCCCTTGGAAGCGCTGGGCGTGCTGGTCTGTGCCTGCTTGGGGAAGGCAATGGAACTTTGAGTCTAGAAGCCACAGCTCCTCTCCCATCAGCTGTGGCACCAAAGTGTGGTGGTGCGGGGGTGGGGGGGTGGGGTGGGCTTGAACTGTGGTCCCCTCCTAATGTCCAAGATTGCCTACAAAATGGCCCCAGCTCAACGCACTCATGGAAGCAGAGTGTTGGCCTGTTCGGGACCAGCTGTGCTCATCCCCGGCAGACACCACCTGGAGAGCTGTGGCTGGAGGCTTATTGAGAGGCAACCTGCCGTCCCTGGGGCCCAAGGGGTGCCTTGGGGGCAGGGGCCTGGATCAAAGTTTTAGGCGGAAGAAATGGAAACTTCCTGTTAGGTGTTGGGTTTCAGGTAGACCAACCTAACAGAAAGGGGCAAAGTCTTGAGATAAGTGTTGAAGTATTCTCATTAGAGAATAAGGTTTGTTCTTATGAAAATTCCCCTTGTTGGGTCCCACCTGGACAGGTACGATGGGGGCGGGGGCAGGGACCAAGGTGTCAGGGACCAAGGCAGGTCCCCATGCAGTCACACACACAGTGCCTGCCGCCAACCACAAACAACTCGGGAGATGTGAAGCCAGGTGACACCCCCCTCTTTGCACCTTAACTGTCTCATCTGCAAACTGGGGGAGTTGACAGAGCTGCCTGCTTTGTAGTTCAGACCGCTGTTAAACTGTCCCTGTTCCAGTGAACACAGGCCCCAGAGGGGGCCCCGAGGCTGCACTCCCTCCACCCACCTCTGCCCCTGCCTCCCTCCGAGTTGGGGGAAAAACATGGGGTACACTGCTCCTCCGGTCTACTTATGAATAGTCATGGGCCACTTGCGAGGGGCAGTGGCACCCTGAAGACCTGTTTGATGTTCCTCCTGGGTTTCGGCCACACCAGGAGGGGGCCTCGCTTGCCCAGAGCGGTCTCCGTGGGCATTACTGATGAAGCTGGATACAGGGAGGCCAGGGTGCTGGAGGTCTCCTAAGCAGTGGGTTTAGTCGGATTCTTGTTCCCAGATGCTGCCCTGTTCGTCCTTGGCCACAGTGGGAGGTCTCCCTGCCCTTCCC